>NC_056736.1:50881666-50986666 GCF_019279795.1 Protopterus annectens
TTAGTAATGGAGCCTTGGGCTAATTTGATCAGAAACAGTACTGACATAGACACATCCAAAATTCAACTTTTTGCAGATGATGTTCTAATTACATCAGCAGGATCTAATTCTTCTATACAGTCTCTATTTGATAACATGATGAATTTTAAAAGTATTTCTGGTTTAATATTCAATGAAGAAAAAACTAAAATACTACATATATATACACGAAAAAATATTCTCATTAGTGATTTTACTAAATATGTACCCAATTTAGGTCAGATAACTTATTTAGGTATAATACTATCTAAAGATATTAAATCTATTATATATAATAATTATAATACCTGTTTTCTTAATATACAAAATCTTTTTAATACCTGGAATAATATGTTTTTTACTATGGAGGAGAGACTTACAATTATTAAAATGATAATATTCCCCAAGATTTTATACTTAATACAATCAATAATACTTCCACCTACAAAAATAATTATCAAGAAACTGAACACACTAATGTTAAATTTCTTATGGGCACCTAATAGACCTAGGATTGCATTAAAGAAACATACTAATAGCTGGTTATCTGGTTTGTGATACTAATAGCTGGTCTCAAGGGGGTATTTCTTTTCCAGACTTTAATTTATATACTATCTCTTCTATTGTAAAAGTTATTACTTTATTAATTGATCAGTCATATGTCACAAAATGGAAAGATTATTGGGAGCTAATTAGTATACACTTCATGAAAATCTCCTTAACACATAAAAATATGATTGTAAATAACTCCATGTTATGGTTACTAAAGGAATTTTGTACTTCACCTATTACACCTAAACATATGGTTTGTTACCCATTAAATATTATTATTAGTTATCGTAACTTTATATTCATGCACCCTAAGTATAGGGAATGGAATTTTATTGTATTTCCTATAATGTATACTCAGGGTATGCTTTTGTCATCTACTTCTGAAGGAACTCATTTAGCTATAGATAATGATCTAAAGTACTGGTATCAGTTGATATCTGATAATAAAGTTAAAAATCTAGATTTCTTAAAACAAGAATTTGATCTAAGAGAAACTTGCTGGATAGAGGTTCAGACCTTTAGACAACATCACATTAATAAAATAGATTTAATGTTTATAACTGTTAAAGAATCTATTCCAACACTGATTGATTACTTGATATTAAATTTACAACGTAAAGTTTCTGATAAAGGTAAACTTTCATACATACATAAAGTTATCAGACAAGAAACTTTTTACAGTGTAGATTCACACTGGAATTATTTCACTTCTATTAATGGGGACCCACCAAATCAACAAGATAAACAATATATATTGGAATCTGCTTATAGAACTACGTCTTCCATTGTCTGGAGACTTTATACATGGAAATTTTTACATAGATCTTTTTATACACCTTTGATGATGAATAAAATAAATAATAAAGATAATCTATGTAAGAGATGTAATGTAGAAATTAATGCTGACTGGGCTCATATGTTTTATGACTGTATAAAATTGAAAGAATACTGGAAGTCAATTAATGAATTTTTGCAGGCTCTTTATACAGATAATTTCATTATTTCTAAATCTCTTATATTATTCAACACACCTGTACCTCAAAGTGTTAAAAAGGTTAAGCTTCCCTTGTTATGGTCTATTCTAGCAGTGGCTAGGAAAATAATAACTAGAAATTGGATTTCAGATACACCTCCTTCGTTCAATGAATTTAAAAATGTTATGAATATAGTGTGCCATATGGAAATAAACACAATTAGGACTAGAACAAATAGAAAAACATCTTATTTTATTGTATGGGATAATTTACAAAATTTGTTAAAAAATTTTAATTTCAATAGTATGGTATTTTAGTTTAATTAATTGATCTGATTGTAGTGGAAGTCTTTGTAAATACTTTAGTTGTTTTGTTGAATATTATAATATACCTATTTTTAATTACTTGTATAAAATTGTTATGATATTTCTCTTATATGTTAAAACAATAAACCTGTTTTGAAAAAAAAAAATAAATGGGAATCAAAGAAGAAAAATCTCAGCAGTGCCATCTCGTCTTGTAGGCTCAGACCTGAGCCTGCAGGTCTGGATAGAGCATGTGTGCAGGGATATATTATATGGCTTCTGAACAGGTGGTTTATGTGAAATTACTTGAGCATCAGTTGTGCAAAGTAAAAGATGGCAAGGAAAAGAACACTGATTTCTGTTTTGCTTAGGAAATAATTGCCAGTACAATTTCTAGATGTGTACCAACAGTGATTTTCTTCTTTTGGGAAATGTCTTTTAAGTTAGTGCAACCATGGAAGTTGATATCTATGTGTATGTATGTGTGTATGTATAAATATATATATATGTATATATATATGTATATATATATATATATATATATATATATATATATATATATATATATATATGTGTGTGTGTGTGTGTGTATATATATATATATATATATATATATATATATATATATATATATATATATATATATATATATATATATATATATATATATATATATATATATATATATATATATATATATATATATATATATATATATATATATATATATATATATATATATATATATATATATATATATATATATATATACATATATATACACACACACACACACACACACACACACACACACACACATATATATATATTTATATATATATATATATATATATATATATATAAAATTTTATATATATATATATATATATATATATATATATATATATATATATATATATAGATATATACACACATATGATCAGGAGGTGTGGCGGGGCTTGCCTTTCTTGTTTTGAGCATATCTTTATGATGTTCTCCTTGAACCTAGACTTAAGTAGAAGGGCTAGCTTACTCAAAACCTTCCTTGGCAGATGGGGATAGACATTAGCAGATGATATAAATAAATGGGACCGTAAGTTTTAAAATGGAAAATGATTAAACTGTCTTCACAAACCTAGCTAAAGTTTTAACCTTTTTTCAGGTTAATGGTGGTAAAGTGTTTTGATCGTAATGATTGCTGGTGAATTAAAGAGATCAGATAAGATTTGGCAGAATGACACTGGTCCTTGGCTCTACCCACTCAGGTGTAGATTTTAAAGGAAGTTCACATTTGTGGAGGCTGAATTAGCAAAAAAAAATGTTTTCAAGTTTTTTCCTGAAAAGAAACCAGCCAGAAATTTCTAGGTTGAGGGAAGAATGGTTAAAAAGCAGTCTAAACTGACCAGGAATCCCCACAATAAGAGTGGTCATCTGGAAAGAAGTGGAGAGAGTGGACTGTTCATTTCATATCTCAGAGAAAATAGGAACACTGGAACAATAGTAGGTAAATTGTTATAGAGACCAGAAGATGCTTAGCTACACACACCTTTAATTCATTACATCTGTGTGATGCCTCTTGATGCATCTACAGTTAACTCCTACAGACGCATCTAGGCATCAGATATTGCTTGTTCACATTTGCATCAATAATTCCAAAACCATGTTATGTACATGGTTTTCAAAGATTTCATGTTAAAGCTTACACAATACCAAACTCAACTGCATTAAGATTTGACCTCTATCTAGTGCAGGTAGATAGATATTAACTGTTGCTTTTATTATATTAATTTATATAAATATAATGTTCACATTTTTCTAAATATTTCAACAACCAACTAACAGAGACAGAACTCCTTAGGCTCATATGAAAGCTCCCAACAAGATGAATAAAATGTTACCAACGGTATGTATGTATATTGAGTGGTTGCTGAGATATTGTAAGTTGTTTGCAAAATATTATAAATGTAATAGTTACTCAGCCAGATTTTGCAAGCTCAGTGCTGTGTGCAGGAATAGTACAAGAGGTGCTGCATGCAATATGGCTGATGAGCGATCCAGGATTGTGCTCCTGGGACATGCATGAGTGCTCCTACACTATTCGGGCACAGACACCACTGCTATATGCTAATTACCTAATTTACTGGTGAAAACCATGCAATTGAGGTGAATTAGTTGTCCAGGAAGCAGGCAGTTGTCCATGCCTGAACAGTGAACAAAGCAGAAATGTATTCAGCTAGCAGATGAATACTTTTCTGCTAATTACAAAACGGAGGCATAACAGCTTGAAAGAAAGCATGTATTACATTTAGTAGGCATGCCAATGGCCAAATATATGGCCATTGGCATGAAAAATAGCTTAAACTGTATAAAATAAAACTTTTATTTTTTTTTTTTTTGGCCAATCTCGGCTGTTTAAGCATAGGACAGTTGCACAAAAATGGAATCATGCTGAAAATAAAAAAAGGGGAAAAAGCAGTATTCAGGGAAATCTGCATTTTGCCTTTATAGTCAATGGCATGCAGAATGAAAACAATACCACGAGTGGTTGCTAAGGGGAAAGGCTCAGTGTGAGTGCAGTAACTATGGAGCAAGGCAGTGGGGTATGCAAATGAGGAGAATCTTACTGAATCATAAATTTCTTCTGTCAGACTGCACCTAACCGTGTAGGTGCTCTAATATGGATGTATAAGCAGGAGAAGTAAATGACATCAAAAGGGGGTGTGTGATGCTTGCTGTAAGCACATTGGAGCACTGTTGCCCAGGTTTGCACTTAGCTAAATACAGCTATGCAAGAGGGGTGTGTCTGAGGCTGTAATGTCTTACACCATGAAATGAGGAATGTGTTCATGTGCAGGGAGAGGCAGTTCTGCTAAAATGTGTTTATCTTATCTAAACAGGTATATGTGGCACTCACTGGGCCTTAAACAACCCCCCCAAAAACAAAAAACACAGGAAATGGCAGCACTATGCATATGTGAGTAAGGGGGTGTGCCCAAGGCTGTATAGCCTTGTTTACGTTGCCTAAACGGGTGTGCGTGGCACACACCGGGATTTAAACCACAAAACTAAAAAAATACAGGAAATGGCAAGTGGAACAAGAAAAAAATGGGAAACAGAATAGAGGTACTCAAATACAAATAATAGAGCTGGCTGGTGTAATGCATCATACTCAGCCAATCACACAGCAGCATCTGCAGCACACCACTATAAATTATGAAAACACCTTGTAGTCGTTTTGTTTCCCACAAAGCCTACACTACCGGTGTACATAGATGGGGAAATTTTACCTGACAAAACTAACAAAATGTTTGGGGCTGCAGTTACTCTCATACATCAGTATGTGGAAAAGGTTGAGGGTGATGAAGAGGTCAATGCTGACAACTGCCTCCAACTTATGAGGAAGAGGAGAAGAGTGCCCAGGCCCAGGGTAACCTACCAGGGGCTACATGATTTGGAGATAGTAGAGCACTACAGGGTGGGCATGGACATACTACAGCAAATTGTGGAGCTGTGCCGGCCTCGCCTCACATCCAGAACAAACAGAGGGGAACCCATCCCAGTGGATACCAAGGTGTGTGTAGCACTAAGAATACTAGCTACAGGTACTTTCCAAAGAGCAAATGCAGATATCATGGGGGTCTCACAGGCATCTGCATCCAGAATACTCCACCAGTTTCTGGATGCCATGCGAACACATGCCATGGAGCACATTAAATTCCCCAGCACCCGTGAGGAGCTGACTGCCAATATGCATCTCTTCCACCATGCTGCCAACTACCCAGAGGTACTAGGTGCCATAGACTGTACACACATCCACATCAAAGCACCACCTGGTGACCAGGGTAGGGTCGACATAAACCGCAAGGAGTTCCACTCCATCAACTGCCAGGTTGTGTGCAATGACCAGGGCATTATTATGAATGTGTGTATTGACTGCCCTGTAAGCTATCATGACTCCCACATCTGGCATCCCTCACAGCTATATCAGTGGTTTGCCAGGGGGGACATCCCATATGGCCATTTAGTGGTGGATGCTGGCTACGCACTGGAGCCGTGGATAATGGCACACATCAGAAATGCACACACACCCACACAAGGATGCCATAATGAGGCACACGCACAAACCAGAATCATTATACAGTGTGTGTTTGGGATGATGAAGTCACGGTTCTGCTGCCTTGACATATCAGTTGGAACCTTGCAGTACTCTCCAGCCACATGTTCTCACATGGTCATAGTATGTGCCATGCTACACAATATGATCCTGCAGAAACAGCTGCAGCAGGCACAAAGTGGAGACGGACCAAACAGCCCCCCACCATTGCCAAGGCATCCACAGGCACAGAGTGACTCAGAATAGGAACATCCTGAGCCTACCCCTGTAGGCAGATGGAGGCGTGCCCAGTATGCCCCTGCCTTGGCAAAGAGGCAATGCATAGCACATACATTGACACTGTAGGGCCCCAGGGACTGATCTCTCTCTCTAGCTCTCTGACTTGCACATACAGTAAAATGGATGCCAAACATCACACCACCTATACCTCACCATGTATAGGCAATGTATTTTGTGCATCTGACATAGTCAGCCCTCAAGCACCACCCGCACAACAGCTGCAGGCACAAGGTAAGCCAGTCTCTGTAGCAAATTAAAATAATGGGGTGGACATTTCCAGTAGCATATCTATGGTATTGATCAAGCATGTAAGGGAATGGGGTGTTTACCTGGGATATCAGCAGACAACTGACAGCTCTGTGGGATAGCAGGATAAGTATCCCCAGCACTGCATTACCCACACAATTCAGTACCACCCTAGTCAACAAATAGCATTGCTATATATGTTGTGAGACAAATAACTGGGGGGTGGTAGGTCACATGGATGGATGTCAAAGTGGGGGTCCCATGCCCACCACCAACCCCACACAGCAGATCAGCTCTACACAACCATACAGAAATGCTTGGCAAAGGCCCCCACATGGCGAAACCCATAAAATCCCCACCCACAGACTCTTACACAGTGATATCACAGCAGGTCTGGCAGTGGCAGTATTGTTTTGAAAGGTAATATGTCTGAAACTACACATGTCTATGCCAGAACAATCTGACCTGTGCTTGATACTGTAATGCCCATAGTTTGAAAGATAGGGCACACCATCATGCTACATAGGACCAAAATGTTAAGCAAATATCAGCACAGACTGTGCAGATGTGTAACATGTAAAGTTGTGTCACCCCTCCATAATCCCATAGAAATGCAGTAATTTGTTCCTAGACTTAATCTGCATCTAGCTGTCACCCAGACTGATGGCACAATAGTAACAGAAAGCAATTGTCAGAAACACCCACAGTCAACTCACTGGAGCTATCCCAGGGGTGTCTCCTGTCGGCAGCCTGGGAACATATAATCATCAAAATAGACTGCCCTGCTACAGATGGCCTGCAACTATTACACCTGGCCTGCAGGCCTCTGGAAAATGGCTATGCCCCACCCACAGTTCCATTTAGGGAGTGCCATGGGGTCCACAACACCAACATAACACAGTCCACAAAATGCAAATAAAGGCCATGCTGACAACTGCTAAGAGCAAACCTGCCAGCCTCAGGGAGCCAGAAATTGGGACATAGCCAAGAATAATGGGTTGATGAAAGTCCAAAAAGAAAGACACCTGTGAAATACTGCTCTAATAATGTTATAAAGTTGATGGAATGATTTGTAGTAGCCTGGAATGTGTGATGGGTATGAAGTCTGAAACTACAATGTCAACTCTCTGTAATATCTGACTTCAGCCCTGAGTGACTTGCAAAACACTTGCGCTGAAAAACCACACATGTTTGGGTAACCAAAAAGATATATGAGTCATGGATGTGGACATTCTGTGATACTCTGAACAATCGACAGGCAGGGCTCAGAGTGTAAACATGGGAATGCACCCACTGCAAGCAGGCCTAACCCTGGAAGATGGTGACATGTCTGCACACACAGAACCCTGAGCCACAGCCATGGGGAGTAACACACCCCTCCCTGATCACTCATCCTATGCAACATCCTGAACCCAACATGTGGCCATCCAAACAAAATGAGGTGGACCAAACATATATGTGTGACAAGCACACACCTCCAGGTTGGTCAAACAGTCTGACACACACAAGACCTTCCAAGTGCAGTCAACCATTGAGGAGAGCCCAATGCAAAGTACTGGTAGCTATAGCCAAGCATATCTGCCCAGGACACACATTGCCCACATATCCTTTCCCTACAATATATCTGAAATCTGCCTGTCACCCTAATACTGTCTGATTTATATTACCAAACAGTGGACTGGAAATCAGACCAGGCCAGAACATAAATGCACAGAGATTCCACCATTGTAATATATCCCCAAGGTGCTGGACCATTTTCACAGCACCAGCAGTCAGTTACTTATAGGCATACCCCTCAACAGGCTGGATAGTGGAAGAATGTGTAGCATTTGACCCATAAACCTTGTATATGCACCATCCAATCTGCATTCCTTTGGTAAATCACTGTGATGATTTGAGGCGGTATGTCACCAGGTACTAAAACGGGCGGCCACGCTGGTGCAGCGGTTAGCATTGTCACCTCACAGCAAGAGGTTCTCTGGTTTGATTCTCGGCTGGGGTGCCTTCTGTGTGGAGTCTGCATGTCCTCCCTGTGGTTGCATGGGTTTCCTCCGGGTGTTCCAGTTTCCTCCCACATCCCAAAGACATGCAGTAGGTGGATTGGACACTCTAAATTGGCCCAAGGTGTGAGTGTGTGTGTGCCTTCTGTGGAAGGTTGGGCACCGGGCTGGCAACTCGATACTGTAAAACTCCACTGCCAATCATGAGTGGACAGATGATCTGCCATGGTGACCCCTAACCGGGAAAAGCCTGAAAGAAGAAGAAGAAGTCACCAGGTACTAAAACAGTACATGACATTGTCAAATGCCATATATGACAGATGTCTGCTAAAACCAGCCCTGTAACCATTGCAACCCATACATTACTGAGAAAATTGTCACAATCATTGTATGGCCCATTGTACCCACATTTTGATAAGCTATTTCCAGATATCTTGCACCAACATGTTGACAGGTAAGGCTATAGCATGAAACAAATGGAATTGGAGGGCAACAATCCTTGGAATGGAGTCCCATATGTACTCTAGAAGGACCCACTGGGCATGCTCATACACTTAGAGAAATGTCAGTAGGATCTAGGAATGAACAAGCCTTCCCCACCCAGTGCACTTCCCATTGCCCACCTTAGCAGTACTTAAGATGTCTGTCACCATAGCAGTCACTGTTGTTAGGCCCAGCCCCATAAGCTCTGTGGTGCATGTGATAACTGCATAACAAGATAGTACAAATAACTAGTCAGGTAGGAGGCCTAATCTCAGTCCTGGCAAATGTAAAAGTGTGTGTTTGTTCACAACTAAAAGCTTTTGGGTCCATTCAAAAACAGTACACCTCCCCTTTCCCCACTTAAACAGTCCTGCAGATATCAGTCATCTTCGAAGTGCCTTTCATCAGGCTTTAGTCCCATAAGTTCTGTGACATGTGAGATAACTGCATAACACAATAGTACAAATAACTAGTTAGGCAGGAGCTGTGTGTGTGTGTGTGTGTGTGTGTGTGTGTGTGTGTGTGTGTGTGTGTGTGTGTGTGTGTGTGTGTGTGTGTGTGTGTGTGTGTGTGTGTGTGTGTGTGTGTGTGTGTGTGTGTGTGTGACAGTTGTGTGTGCAAGACTAAGGGAGTTGTGTGTTTGTTTACAGGTGCAACAGTTTTATGCCATTCCCACCCACAACACTTCACAGTGCCCCACCTTATCAGTCCAGATGATGTCATTCCCTTATCAGCACCCTTGGCCAGCTACCAGCCCTGTAATCTCAGTAGTGTGTGATAAATGCTTAACACTATAGTACAAATGACTAGGTTGGCAGGGATTCTACTCTTCCGGCAAATGTATGTGTGGATATGTATGTTTGTCAGCAATAGTGTTTTGATATGTTTTCCACCCACTGCCCTACTTTATCAGTCCTGCCGATGTCATTCCCCATATCAGCACCTTTGGCCAATTCTCAGCCCAGTCAGCTCTGTAGAACATTTGGTAACTGTATAACACTATGATACACATCACTAGTTAGGTAGTCACTAGTTAGGTAGGGATTCTACTCTCACATCTGGCAAGTATGTGTGTATATGTGTATCTGTGTGTAGGGCAAAGTATGTTGAAAGGTTAAATACCCACTGCACTACTTTATCAGTCATGTTGATGTCATTCCCTTCATAGATTCACAAGTGTGTAGTAGGTAATGGCCCAGGAGCCTTAACAAGCCTAGCACATAGAAGGGCCCTGCCACTGTGCCACCCAGTGTTACATCCCAGTGGTGTATCAGGTAAAGCCACTGCAGTATTCCTTTGGTTGAACTGTCTATTGCCCATCCAGTCATCAAGTTTCTCTGGAACCGGGTCAGCTAGGTGCTCTGCATGACATGTATGGGAAGTGTATTCCAGGGCATGTGCCGCCTCTGGGTGAGGGACCTTCACACCAGCATGTTGTGTTGATTGTGGTACTGAGGCAGAGGTCTCTACAATGTGTGGTGTGGATGAATGTATAAGTAGCATTCCTAAACCAGCTGGGTCAGACATGTCTTTGTAAGTCAGGCATAGATAGCTGCTAATTAGGTGATACGACACAGAGAATATATTGGGTCTGCTGAGTCTGTCTGTGTAGGATGTGTGTCTAATGTCTAAGAACCCCTTTGTAAGGTGCTTCTAAGGCTTCCCCAGCTGTAGCAGGTGTCTTGTGAGATACATGGCAAAGGGGTCATAATACTTGAGAAGTAGTCTAATGAGGGAATAGTAGACAGAGATCATTACCCATGTCTTACTGGATGCAAAACCCTTGGCAATGCAAAGTGCCATACAGAAGAACTTCCTGACCATAGTGGCAATGTGGTGCTTGAAAGAGAAGTTGCTGTCAACCTGTGTCCTCAGATCTATTATAATGTATACAGTGTTCATAGGGCACCCATCATTGTGGTACTTACTGGGAACTGATTGTTTTACCAAGGGGAATGATGATACATATTGTGGTGTCTTGCTTCTGGGCATAGTTTCCACACAACTCTGTGGTCTCAGTGAGGTCTTTCTGTTGGATGTATGCATCACTTGTGGAGTCAATGATAGTTCCAAGCTTGCAGTCCTCTGTGAACATGGTCAGCCAGAGTTCCTCTGTGTTGGGCTGGACTCCTAAGAAGTAGATGCTGGACATGACACTACCCAGTACTGATCCCTGTGGGACTCTACTTGTGACTGCTTGCCAGTCTGACCTGGAGTTAGCCACTATCATACTTGTGTGTTCTGTGAACCAATTTGACAAACAAACAATGATATATGGGTCGAGGCCTATTTTTTGTGGTTTATCAATAATCCCTCACTGAGGGATGGTAACACAAGCTTTGGACGGATTGATGTAGGCTGTATGCAGTGCCTTACTGTCATACACAGCCCTGGTGACTCAGTCAAAGACGTCAACCAGGTTGAGCAGACATGATCTGCCATTCCCAAAGCCAATCTGTGTGGGTCCAGAGTTAGGAGATCAGCTATATCTTGGTCAATCGGGTCCCTGATGATGCAGTCCATACCCCTACATAGTGGACCTGTCAGGCTAAGGGGCCAATAATCCCCAGGGTCTGTAGATGCCACCCCTTTTTGGAGAGGGATGATTGTAACAGTGTGCCATGTTTGAGGTACAAAGCCAGAGGTGAGGCTGTGACTGACCAGGGCAGACAGATTTGGTCCAAGGTCACTTTGTATGTCATGTAGAACACAGTGTCTCATGGAAGCTGTATTCTTGCTTGTGGATAATGCAGGTCTAACCTGGCCTGCAGTACTGCTGCGTGCCTGCCATTCATCTGCCATTGTGATTGTACACTTGTGGGGGGAGAGAGGGGTAAAGCTGGCACTGAATATGATGCCAAGACTGTGGCCAATATCTGCTGTCTCAGGATAGGTATTAGCATTGTGAAGTAACTACAGCACTTAGTTTAATGCAGTGGAGGTTGTTGATGTAACTATCAAAGGTTTTTGTGATTGTCGTCAGTGTCTGCTGCATGTCTGCCTTCATAAATGCCTGTAGGGGATTCCATGAAGATTCCCAAGTTGTGTTTGAGGCTAATAAGGGAGTTCAACAGTCATGGGATGCCACCTTTCTCTGCAACAGTGTTCTCCTTCTGTTGTACACTTTAGTAATGGCAGGGGACAATCACATTGTCTCCCAGTGTTTGAGAGGACAGTGTTTGGGTTCTGTTGGCTATTGCTAGTACCATGGATTCATGTACCTGTTTGTACAGGTGCATATGTTTATGATTAGACAGTCATGCAGCTATTTCCCATTGTCATGGGTGCAGTGAAGTCATCCACCCCTTGTTTTTATGGCTGCAAAGTCAGCTTTGGAGAGGTTTTGCAAGGTGGTTATCTTTGTGAGGGGTATGGTTGACATGTTGAGTTAACTGTTGATTACAGCCTGTGTGGATCTCACCAGGTAGGGATTGACAACTGTGGATGAGAACAGTCCCATATTTAAGTAGTCAACACAGGTTCAGGGTATTGCATCCTCTACCGGGGGTCAGTATGAGCTGGTCCAGGGCATTAGAAATGATGAATCCCAGGAAGTATTGGGCCATTGTAATAGCACTTGGGTACTTTCCCAGGTGATGGAGGGGTAGTTGAAGTCTCATACTATGTCAGTGTTGCATTGGACCATCATAGATGGCAGGGTGTTGAGGAATGTGCATTGACAGTCTAGGGACAAAGATGTGGATCCATAGCAGGCTATGGTCTGGATTGTACTATTACCACAAGGCAGTTGTAACAGAGGTATATCCAATGCATTATGCTGGGATACTAGTCTGGAGGTGTTCCTCTCCATAATGAATATGGTGTCAACACCACTTGTGGAGGTGTGGTATGGTCCATGATTGGGGTCTGACAGCTGTGGAATGCTTTGTAGCCTGATACTGCAGGGTTTCTGTCTGCTACTGTGAACCACCTCTCCATTACAGCAGCAATGTTAATATCCTCTACTCTGACGAGTGCTTTGAGTGACTGCATTCTGACAGTTAGATGTCTACTGTTGAGCAGCATGGCCCTCAGTTTGCATACATGTTTAACTGTTATGGTGGTAATTACATTAGGAACACTGCCTAATAAGGCATTATATGAGTGACAAGACACTAAGCCAGTACCTGGAAACCCAGCTCTGACAGATGTAGGACATCTGTGGCAAGTCATTGAGTTCTGTCAATCATCACATCCCAAGCCGAGAGATATTGGAACCCCTGAGAATGACACAAAACATGTAAGCCAATGTTGCAGTCAATCATCTGTTGCTAGTACTGCAGCATCATTCTGGGTGACAGCGGTTTACTGCTCAGGGCTACTGTCAAACCTGCCAGTACCACAAAATCAGAGAGTTCAACCATGTCTCTTGTCATGTACTCCAGGGAGGTGTGTCCCAGGTCATTCACAACCACATGGATACAGAGTGATACTCATAGTTGTGGAGTGACATGACTGACTGTGTCATGTGTTGGATGCTGGCATGTGATAGTTATTTGGCTGTTACCTGCTACATATTCAAATTAGTGAGTGGAATATGTGTGTGCCTCAGTACTGAGTTACCTATGAACTTCCTTCCTTTTAAACTAATAATTACTTTGAAACTCATAATACTACCCTAGAGAAACAAAATAACATAACACATTGCTAATAAAATGTATGTATATACTGCATATTGACCATCTCTTGTACATCACCCATTGATGCTTACTGCTAATGTTATCCTCACTGACTATTGCATTTGAATAAAAAAAAAATAATAATAACATTTTTATGCTTTTTTACAATTGTATCTTCTAATTTGACCTGTTATGACTTTTTGTATTTTTTTAATTGGATCTATTATGACTTTTACATCTCGTTTTATGTCTTTCTTGGAGCTTTTCTCCCTGGGCCTCTACTGAAAATGGACATGTATCCAGCTAGACTAGCCCAGTTAACAAATGTAAAATAAAAATAAAATGATCACTGTATTGTGCAAGGTAGTTAGCCTTAGGAGCTTAGGATGAGGGGCACAATGTGTAGGTTAAATATGTGTCCCTTAGCATGTGTCATGTCATGGTGCCTGAGTGGTGTCTGTCTTGCTGGTTTGTGCTGTTTGGATAAATGTCCATTGAATGCCTCTGTGAAGGTGGGTGTGTGACTTTTCACTGTATGTCATGGGTGTCAAAGTGGGTGTCATGGTGAGCTATGTGGTCCACATGGTTTGGTGCAGGTGTTGATCTTATCTTCTTGATCTGCTAGTCTAGTGTTTGCTGGAAAGTGCATATGTCCACATTGGGTGATATATGGATAACTCTCACAGGTCTTAGTGTTTGGAATTTAGAGACAAGGGTTGTCTGTGTACATAAGGCAGTTGCAACAGTGCCTCAAAATGGACAAGTGCACCAGGTTAATGGGTGAAAGCACAGAAAGCTGCCCTTCAATCATGCCAGGAGGGGTGGACATAACTAGTAAGTACTGGGGCACTTCAGTGATGAAAGAGTAATGCTGATGGCTCCCAGGTGTGTGACACTTTACTATTTGAAGTGCAAGACAGAAAGAAGTAGCATGATGTAAGGGTCGAACTGAAGGCAGACTTTCTGCCACCTGTAATACTTTAACTCAGCTGTGCAGTTATCAGCAGCTTTGGCCATGTGGCTGGTCAGTAAGCTTTGTAGCACATGCAATAACTGCATAAAATTGTGGAAGACATAACCAGATAGGCATGAGTTCTAATCCTAATACTGGCAAGTGTGTGTGTGTGTGTGTGTGTGTGTGTGTGTGTGTGTGTGTGTGTGTGTGTGATGTACTGTCTGGCTTATACCATTTTTGACTTGTGTACTACCCTTCACAGTTCCCCTTGCCCCAATCTAGTAGTCCTGTTGATGTCATCCCCCTTAGAAGTAGAGGTCGATACCTAATATGAGAGGACCCAGGACAGAACCCTGTGGGACTCCACTTATGACTGCTCAGCAGTCTGACTTAGAGTCAGCTATTTCCACACTGTAAGTCCTATCTGTGACCCATTTGGCACCCCACCCAGTGATATAGGGGTTGATGTCTAGCTTATTGAGTTTTTGCATGTCTGAGTGGGGAATGTTATCAAAGGTTTTGGCCAGATCAAGGTAGGCTGTATGTGCCACCTTGTCTTCATCCACAGCTCAAGAGTTTGACCAGGTTGATTGAGCTGGTATAGCCTACCTTTCACAAAACTAAACTGTGTGGGATCCTGAGTCTGCCAATTCCCATATCCCTGTTTATTAGGTACATGATGATGCATTCCATAGCTTTGCATAACAGACTTGTCAGACAGTTGGGGTGGTAGTTCTCAGGGTCTGTAGACACACCTCATTTGTGGAGAGGGGTGACTGTAGCAGTGCACAAATCAGTAGGGACAAAGACTGGGGTGAGGCTGTGATTGAACAGGGCACAAAAGTGAAGTGCCAGGTCACTCTGTAGTTCATGTAGAACATAGCCAGGGATATTGTCAGGTCCCATAGAAGCTATATTCCTGGCATTGGACAGTGGTGTTTTAACTTGTGCAGCAGTAATACTGGTATTGTGATTGCTCCTTTGGAGGGCAGATAGAGGGGTAAAGGTTGCGCTCAATATGTCAGCCAGTATATTTGCAATATTTGTTGGCTCAGTCTAGCGGGTACCATTGTCTAGTAGCTCAGAGAAAATCTTGGTATTGGCATGGAGATTATTTACATAACTGTATGAGGCTTTGTGGTTGTCTTTACTATGTGCTCCAATTCTGTTTTCACAGCTAAATTTGTAGTATTTGATGAGGGATCTCAACTTTTAGATGAGGCTGATAAGGGTTTTTTTCCAGACTTGGGATTTCACCTTAATCCGTATCAGTTCCCTCCTTCTGTTGTACAGTTTCTTTATGGGGGAACCACCAGATTGGTTTCCTTTTTTTTAGAAATGAGGGTCTTGGTTCTATTGGGTATGGTGGTATCCCTGCATTTGTGTACGTGTTCATAGTTTGTTGTTGTTTGATTCAGCAGTCATGCAACTGGTCTCCATTTCCATGGCTGCTGTGAGGTTAGCCACCTCTGTTTTTAGGAGGCCATAATTAGATTTGTAAAGGCTGTTAATGATGGTAACCTCTGCATGGGGGATGGGAGGTCTGTGGATTTCCAATGGTGATTACTTTGTTGTCAGATATAGCAAGGGAGGAGTTGACTACTGGTGTACAGCAACAGTTACCCATGTTAGTAAGGACCAGGTCAATGTGATGGGCAAGTGCATCAGTACATGAGTAGCTTTCCCAGTTAATGGTGGGGTAGTTGAAGTCAACCAGTATGAGAGTGTTAGGTTAGACACTGATATTCTCCTGGGTGTTTAGGGACATGGAGTGTGAATCTTGGGACATGTTTGGGGACCTATCGCAGGCTACAACCTGATCCACTGTCTTACCCAGTGTTAGCTATACCTGCAGGATCCATCATGTATAATGTTGGTCTACCAATCTGGAGGTGCGTGCATCCTTTATGAATGTGGAAATACCACCTCCTTTGGAGCTTCAGTCCATTGTTCTGCAGCCAAAATGTGTGGAATGAGTTATATGCTGGTAGTGCAGGGATGCTTCCTTCTGCCTTTAACCAGGTCTCTGTTACAGCACAGATGTCATTGTTCCCCATTTTAAGGAACACTTCCATTGAGTGCATTTTCAGATTTAGAATTCTAGGGTGGAGCAACATGACCCTCAGATTGTCTGTCTGTGTTTGTAGTGTGTGTGTGTATTTAGTCAACTTTATATATATATATATGTGTGTATGCATATATGTAGAAATAAATGTAGATGTCTCTCTCTCTCTCTCTCTCTATATATATATATATATATATATATACATATATATGTGTATTCATATAAGCATCTCCATACACATATACATTTATATTTATGTTCAAAATTTGACTAATGTTAACAAACCTTTTCCCTACTGCTGAATGACTCTGCTGAATGATATGTTTGAAAAAAGTTTAGGTATATCAAAAGCTCACATGGCTTAGTGGTTAATTTCTATGGCTATGGTGTTCTGGGTTCAAGACTTGCAAGGTATGATTATTTTCTTGCTGGGAAGAAAAAGGGCTGTTGGCTACAAAGTAATTAAGACACATTTAAGCAGTTGTAAGTGGGTTTGCATGGTGGTAAGCAAAGCTAACTTCTGGTTAACTATGCTGACAGACAGCTTTAAAAGTGCTTAATCTATGTAGGCATCGCTTAGCTCCATGCAAACATACTTAGTCCCACTTACTACTGCCTACTTCCGCCTACCCCATGGTAATTTCTTTAAAAGAAAAGAAAAACAGGGTGATAGGAAAGTAGTGAAAAAGAGGGCATGAAGAGGGAAAAACAATATGAAAGATAGCTTGGGATGTGCAGGATGGGTGCAGGAAAGGTCCATAGCTGTCCATTTCTTCTACAGCAACAGCTGTGCATATATACTGAATTTGGAGGTAAATTTGGACACTCAAATGCCTGAGAGAGGGGTGAGAACAACAATAATGTGTTGTGAAGTCAATTAGACCAGATTACATATGTTCATTGGAGACATGTCCGAAATGGACAGCAATGTATGGGGTGACATTTTATTTTTTTGGGAACCGATTGCCCTTTTTTTTAAGGTGAGAGTGGGATGTTGGGGAAGGATAGTAGGTATATTTGGGGAGATAGGTTGGGTAGGAAGACAGACAAGACAGACAAGACAGCATAGAGGGGGCAGTATATGACACATGGGGGTAAACACCTTGGACGGGGAGGAGTGTTTGGTAATCTGAAGCCACGCGCCTCCAAATGAATACAATGGTACTGAGTTCCCCACCCATGGGCAGTCACCACTGCACCTTCACAGCCCCAAAGGTGCTGTGCTGGGGGCTGAGCATGAGGGTCAGGCTGACCCTCTAAATGCACCACACAGCCCTCAAGCTGATGTAGTCAACCTCCAAATTCTTTGTGAAGCTCACTATGCACCAGACCCTGGACCTGGCTTTGGGTGACAGGATCCTGTCTGTGCCTGCACCCAGGGGTGGATGAGCCCCATCCCCTGAAGTGGTTCCAACCAAAAATGGTGCAGGACCAGAGGACAAGGAGGTCCCAGAGTGGGTGCCAGATGTGCTGGGGCCTGGTGCCATGGCCAGATGAGGCGGGAGAGGTGGATCTGCTGGGATCGGCCTTCGCAGATGTGCTATGGGGTTGCAGTTTTAGAACATATGTTGGTTAGTAATGGTAAACACATTCAAGGGATAGTTATAACAGCATGCATGAGTGTTCCCATTAACCCAAAACACAGATGTGGAACATTTGCATAGCAAACAGAACACATGCATATATGAAACCACAATGGGCATTACACCGACATGCAGGTTACATTGATAGCAACAGGCCACCAATTACAGTATTTGAACAGGTAACATTAATTGGAATGCATTTCAACATTTGTAGAACAATAGGACTCATGTCCCAATGGTAGGTTTAGTGGAAAACATACCCATTCATTTATGTGTTTAGATTACTGGTGAAGATAAGGTGGCGGAGAGAGAGATGTCAATTAACAAATGCAAATTCTTGCAGTGATCACATCTTTAAAGATCATTGCTCTAATCATCACTCAACAGATATTTTTACAACAACCTATGGCCTTGGGTTGGGCAGTGGTATGTTTGTACACAGTGTATAATTACAGCCTTTTTATAGCTACTTTATACCTTGTCTAACCTGGAAGACCTGTGGACGGAATTTCAGTTAACACTACCTGACTGTTTCTACCCATATTCACATAGTCAGAGTTACATATGTGCACTCATACTGTGTGTGTATGTATGTATGTGTGTGTGTGTGTGTGTGTGTGTGTGTGTGTGTGTGTGTGTGTGTGTGTGTGTTTATGTGTGTGTGTGCTACTTCCATACTCTGCCTTGATTTTCTATCGGTCCCCCTGGTTATTGGCAGCAAGGACCAGTAGCTGTGACAACATGACACTTTTGAACATTTCTTGGGGGAGAGCGCTTGGTGTATGTATTTATCTTGCTGTCATTTGCAGCCTTGGGGTTTGACCATGGGTGTTGGACACATTATAATTACAGCCTTCTTATAGCTAGTTTATATCTTCTCTTACCTGGAAGACCTATGGAGGGAATTTCGGTTAGCACTACCTGACTGTTTCTATCCATATTCACATAGTCAGGGTTACATACGTGCATTCATACATAGTGTGTTTGTGAGGGTATGTGTGTGCATGTGTGCGTGTGTACGTGTGTGCGTGTGTGTGTGTGTGTGTGTGTGTGTGTGTGTGTGTGTGTGTATGCTACTGCCATACTCTGCCTGGATGAAGGAATTCTTTCTTTTGTTTTGAGACCAGAATTAATTGCTAGAATTTGCATGAATACTTTCTTTTATTGCTCTGGCTTCCTGACTAGCTGCAAGATAAAAAGGGCTATTAACCTCTGTTTCTGTTAGCCTGGAAAAACAGTGAATTGTTAAAAATGATGTAATGTGAAGCAGCACTGTGTTATCCCTTTAAAGAGAGAGAGAATCAGAGAGAATTTTTAGCATTTCTCTTCAGAACATCCAGTATCACCAGAATTGTCTTGCTCTATATGTAAGTTTATTTTAGAACTGTGTTTTCTCTTAGATATAGCTAGGGAATAGGAAGATTAGACTAGTTTGTTTTTCTGTACTGATGTCAGAACTAGTCTACTGTATTATTTTAAGCATTTTCCCATGTCTGAACTCTTGACTAGCACTGTGTAGTAAGACGTATTGTCTTGTGTTTTTATTATTTATTATTAAATATTTTTTTAAACCTTTCAACTGTGGCTGTTTTGTGTAGAGATAATTTAAGCTCTAGAATACATTGCATATATATAGGGATACTGTACAAAGCCACTCCAAATAAAACTTGACTGTTCAGTTATACTTACATTTGGATAATAAAATTGCACACTAATAATTGGACACCCTTTGTTAAGGGCCTTTTTAGTAGCTGATATTAGTGGGAGGTGGCAGCTGGTACTACCTTTTAGACTGGCAGAATGGAGGCACAGCTGAAGAATTTCTTCCAGCCTTCCCCAGGAGTGCCTGTGTGGTTGTATATAACATATATCAAAGTGTGTGTGTCAGCTATTTGGGCTGGGACACAAAGCAGTGGTTGGACAGAGAGGGTGCTGGATGTTTTAGCTTGCCCACTAGGCTGAGATCTGGACCTTATAGCTGTGCCAGTGGGGAGTCTTATTGGGGATCTGGAGAGAGAGGAGAAATCAGCCCCATACTGACTATGATCTTTGTGTGCTCTTAAGGGAAATTGTACTTTACTGTGTGTGTATTTGTTATCTTCCCCTACATGGATGCCCCTCACTGGTGTTTGTTTTGAAGATTGAGGCTCCCTGATTGCTGAGCCAGTGCATGGGCATCACATATTAATTGTTTGGCAGTGGCGGGATATCCACACCACATATTAATTGGTTGGCACATACTAATTGGCTTGTAGTGGTGTGGATAGTGAGTTCCTGTAGCGTGTGTACAGTGATCACTGAAGGTGTTTTTGTACTCTAAATCAGCCACGCAGTGAATACTCAGAATGCAGATCCCAATTGTTTTATTTCTTTTGTTAGATTAATTAGTCAGGGAGAGCAGGCAAGAATGTCAGTAGATGAGCATGGAAAGCTGACAAGGAGCCATCTGCCTTAGATGTGACAGGATAGGGGACTGGTAGATGAAAACCTGACTAAGGCAGACATAATTGCAGCTTTGGTCACAGCTGCATCAGAAAACAGCAGGCAGGTGGAGGATCAAACTGGCTATGAGATGTACAACACTCAGAGAATGGACAGCTCGACCTTTCTGCAGAGGACTTAAAAATCCATCTGGACCTAAAGAGACTTGAGTTGGAGACCAGCCATTTCGAAACAGAAGCGGCAGAGAGACTGAGACATCTACAGGCTGAGGAGAATGAAAAACTGCTATGCCTGGAAGCTGAGGAGAAGGAAAGGCTGAGGCAGCATGAAAAGGAGATGCTGACTCTTCACCAGAGACATGGAGGTAATGGGGAAGGGAGTAACTGGACCCCGGAAGCACAAAAGTTCAGTAAATTTCTTCAGCAGTTTACAGAGGGGGATCATTTTGATAGTTTCGTTCATATGTTTGAGAGGGTATGTAAACAGTATGATGTTGACCAAAGGCTCTAGGTACGGTTCCTAACACCCTTACTCCATGGTAAAGCTGTAACTGTTTTGTCCAAAATGTCTGATGTTGACTGTTTTAATTATACTGCTGTTAAGAATTGCTTGTTAGAATTTTTTTAAGCTAACACCTGAAACTTACAGGAAAAAGTTTTGCGAGCATAGATGCAAGGCAGATGAAATTGTGTGTGAATATGTTGCTGAGTGAGCACTTATTTTCATAGGTGGGTGAGTTGATGTCAGGTTACCACTTCTGTAGGGCTGGCAGACCTTTTGATGAGGGAACAAGCCCTTAGCACTTTGCCTGAGGACATGAGGATCTGGTTAGCTGATAGACAATGTGCTACTTAAAATGAGTTTGGGAAGAAGGGAGACCTATACCTAGCAAGCAGGGCATCACGGCACATGAAAGGGACCCCAAGTACTGCTCATGGATCTAAAGGAACCCATGATGGGCAGCCCAGACTGTCCCAAAAGAACCTGGCAGTAGCAGGGGAAGCCAGTAGTCAAGGTATACATCCAGGACCTAAGGTTAAATGTTTTGAATGCAACCAGTGGGGCTATGTGGCATACAGATGTCCATGGAGGCAAGGTGTGGAACAAAAGGTGAGAGAGCCAGTAAGTGGGGAAGACAAAATGCCAATAGTAGGTTGTCTTGAGACAATAGGGGTACTGAACCACCATCCCGCAGATGTCCTGATAGGGGAGGATTTTGATGAGGCAGTACTACATGTTAATGCAGTTACATGCAGTCAGGCTCTGAGACAAACTTGTGGGTCTGATAGCCTGGGGAGACCCAGACAGACCACATACTTGCAGCCAGGACTGGTGAGGTGGTTACTTTGGGGAGGAAGCTACACTGTAGCAGTGAAACTGAAGGTGAGCCACAGCTGCTTGTGGATACTGATGTTCTCTTGGGCAGATTGACTGCAAAGGTAGAGGTGAGTAGTAGTACCCAGGCTGACAGTGAGGCATCACAGTCAGAGGATGCCAGACTTCCTGTGGAAGGGGAGTGGGGAGGGGTTACAAAGAGAAAGTTGAGATACGCTCAGCTCTCGGACCCTACATTGCAAGACCTGAGGCAGGTAGCTAGTGAGGCACCTAATTCTCAAGGGAAGGGGGAATCTGTATACTGGGACAAAGGGTTACTGTATAAAGAATGGAGGGCTAGAAGGTGAGAGGGTACAGCAGTTGGTAGTGCCTAGAGCCTACCATCTGGTGCTTCTAGCCATAATCCATGACATTCCCTTTGCAGGTCATATGGGCATAACATGTACAAAGAGACATATTATGCAGAACTTCTATTGGCCTGGAATTTCCAGAGATGTAACAGGGTACTGCAGGACCTGTGAGCAGTACCAAAAGGTAGAAAAGACAGGAGACAAGGGGAGAACTCCTTTGATGCCTTTGCTTTGCCTGTGATTGAGGAGCCATCCCAGAGGGTAGCCATAAATATTGTGGGGCCTCTGAGTACCCCAAGTTCCACAGGGAAAACATATATCCTAGTGGTAGTAGATTATGCTACAAGATACCTTGAGGCAGTGACTTTGTCCTCTATTGAGGCAGAAAAGGTGGCAGATGCTTTGTTAGAGATTTTCATCAGGGTAGTTTTCCAAAAGAAACAGAGGTGCCAATTTCATGTCAGACCTGCTGGCTTGTCTGTGGAAATATTGTGGGGTGAAGCAACTGAGGACCACTCCCTACCATCCCCAGACTAATGGTCTTGTTGAGAGGTTAAACTCTTCAATTAAGTTCATGCTACAGGCATTTGTGGACCAGTTTAAGAGGGAGTGGCACAAATATTTGCCCCGTCTGTATGTTTACAGAGAGGTTCCCCAGGAATCCATAGGTTTTTCACCATTTGTATTGTTGTTTGGCCATAGGGTGCAGGGACCTCTAGATTTAATTTTTTGATGTGTGGGAGGGTCAGTGTGAATCTCAAAAGGAGTCTGTTGTGGCATATGTCCTAAACATCAGGACAAGGTTCAGGGAATTCATGGACGTGGTCCAGGAGAACCTGGCAGAAGCCCAACAACAGAAAACGGTATGGTATGACAGGAATGCTCGAGCTAGAGAGTATGCTATAGGGCAGCAGCTAATAGTTCTCATTCCTGTCAGACACAACAAGCTGCAAGCAGCTTGGGAGGGACCCTACAAGGTGGTAAGAATGGTAAGTAATGTTAACTACATGGTGAAACTGCTATGCAGGAAGCAGGGGCACAAACTGTACCATGTTAACATGATAAAACCTTACCACGATAGGGAGGCCCTTGTGCTTAGTATTTGCAGTGGGTTGCAGGAGGAGTCTGAGGGAGATCTGGTGACTGATCTCCT
Organism: Protopterus annectens; assembly: GCF_019279795.1. Lineage (NCBI taxonomy): Eukaryota > Metazoa > Chordata > Ceratodontiformes > Protopteridae > Protopterus > Protopterus annectens. The sequence goes on from NC_056736.1 coordinate 50,905,140, forward strand.
CAGTGAGGCTCGGACTGACACCTCTGTGGAAGTGAACCAATGTCCCAGCAGCTATCTCCTACCCAGGTTTGAGAAATCTGAGCAGTGTTACAGGCGTTTGGGGACATGTTCACTGGGAAACCATGGTGCACCCACCTGATGCAGCACCAGGTGGCTACAGGACACCAAAGGCCTATTAGGCAGGTGCCTTATAGGGTGCCTGAGAGAGTCAAACAGACTCCAAGGGAGGAGATACAGGAGATGTTGGAACTAGGAGTAATTCAATAGTCCAACAGTCCCTGGGCCTCTCCAGTGGTGCTGGTGCCAAAGAAGGATGGCAACACCAGGTTTTGTGTGGACTACAGGAAATTAAATAATTACACAGAGTCAGATGCTTACCCCATGCCTAGGACAGATGAGGCCCTAGAGCAGCTGGGTAGGGCTAAGTATCTTACCAACATTTATCTTACCAAGGGTTACTGGCAGGTGCCCTTGACTCCCAGTGCTAGAGAGAGGTCAACCTTTGTTACTCCTTGTAGCTTGTATGAGTTCACAAAGATGCCCTTTGGGATGAAAAATGCCCCGGCAACTTTCCAGAGGCTGGTAGATCATATCCTAGCAGCTGCAGAAGGGTTTCACCTTGCTTACATAGATTATATTGCCATCTACAGCCATTTTTGGGAAGAGCACCTGCAACATGTCAGGGAGGTGCTGGGCAGACTACAGAGGGAAAAATTGACCATTAAGCCAATCAAATGTCAGGTGGGTATGGCAAAGGTCTCGTACCTGGGACATACAGTGAGGAGTGGTAACATCAGGACAGATCCTGCCAACATTGAAGCCATTCAGGTATGGCCTGCACATGTTAGCAAAAAGCAAAAAGTGAGGGCATTCTTAGGGACAGCAGGGTACTACAGAAAGTTTGTCCTCAGTTATAGTACCATAGCTGCTCCCCTCACAGTTCTGACAAAGAAGGACAAGACAGATAAGGTAGTGTGGACCCCATCAAGTGAGTAAGCATTCCAGAAGCTTAAAGAAGCTATGGGAGGACCCCTGTGTTAGCCAGTCCAGATTACAGCAAATACTTTGCTGTGCAGTTAGATGCTTCAAACCATGGGGTGGGGGCTGTACTTAGTCAGATTTCTTCAGAGGGAGAAGAGCACCCAGTAGTTTATCTCAGTCATAGGCTATAACCCAGGCAGGAATGCTATATAGCTGCAGAAAAGGAATGCCTAGCCATGGCCTTATCTGTATGGAAGAAAAGTCATGTAGTGACAGAGCACAATCCCATAACATGGTTACACAAAGCCAGGCAGCAAAATGCCAAGTTGCTAAGATGAAGCCTAGGGCTACAAGCATATGATATGTCAGTGCAACACCACAGTGGGATTAGCAATGCCAACACAGATAAGATCTCAAGACAGGAAATGGGGTAAGGTATACTCAGATAGACCTAACCCACTCAAGCAATGTTTCTCAAGGGTCACTTGAAAATTTTGCTTGAGTGCTCCAGGGGGAAGAACATCTGTGCACTGGCCCAGCAATCAAGGAGACTAAATCCTCACCACTAACAACAGTGAGGGGCATCCACATAGGGGAGGATAAAAAATACACATACAGTAAAGTACAATTTCCCTTAAGAGCATGCAGAGATCGCAGTCAGTCTGGGACTGGTTTCTCCCTTTCTCTCCAGATCCCCAATAAGATTCCCCACTGGCACAGCTATGATGTCCAGATCTCAGCCTAGTGGGCAAGCTAAAACCTCCAGCATCCTCTCTGTCCAAGCAGTGCTTCATGTCCATGACCAAGTAGTTGACACACACACACGCACACACTTTGAAATATGAGTTACATACAACCACACAGACACTCCTGGGGAAGGCTGGCACAGATTCTCCAGCTGTGCCCCCTTTCTGCCCAGTTTAAAAGGTAGTACCAGCTGCCACCACCCACTAATATCAGCTACTAAAAAGGTCCTTAATAAAGGGTGTCCAATTATTACTGTGCAGTATTATTATCCAAATGGCAAGTGTAACTGAGCAGTCAATGCTTATTTGGAGTGGCTATGTACAGTATCCCTATATATATGCAATATACTCTAGAGCTTAAATTATCTCTACACAAAACAGCCACAGTTGAAAGGTTTACAAATATTTAATGATAAATAATAAAAACACAATACAATACTTCTTACTACACAGTGCTAGTCAAGAGTTCAGACTCAGGAAAATGCTTAAAATAATACAGTAGAATAGTTCTGACATCAAAACAGAAAAACAAACTAGTCTAATCTTCCTATTTCCTAGCTATATCTAAGAGAAAATGCAGTTCTAAAATAAACTTACATATAGAGCAAGACAGTGCTGGTGATGCTGGATGTTCTGAAGAGAAATGCTAAAAATGTTCTCTGATTCTCTCTCTTTAAATTGATAACACAGTGCTGCTTAACATTACACCATTCTTAATAATTCTCTGTTTTCCCAGGCTAACAGAAACTCAGAGGTTAATAGCCCTTTTGATCTTGCAGCTGGTCAGGAAACCAGAGCAATAAAATAAATTATTCATGCAAATTCTAGCATTTAAATCTAGTCTCAAAACAAAAGCAAGAATTCCTTCATCCAAACATTTCGGCTCCAAGTTTAAGATCAGATCATTTTACAATGCTTGACATATCAGATTTCCTCCAGCAGAGTGCAATGTGGTTATATTTTAGAAGTTCAACATTTAACAATGAGAACAAGCATGTGGCTTACATTAATATTTACAAATGACAGAATCATCTACACATTTCTATCTAGCTAGGCTGGCAGCCTTTACATATCTTCACAGTTAACACAACATTACAATTCAGATATCAGATCTTCTTGCATGAAACATTTCATATCAGTTAATCTCATGTCATACAGAGGCACTAACTTTGTCAGATGAGGCTTGATTGTTTACTGCTTTTAGAGCTATAGTTGTGCATAACCTGTACACATTTCAATTCATACAATACCAGATTAAACACAAAAAGTCCAGGGTTTTGAATTTTATTTACAGGTAGTTACAGTTTTATTTATATATAGCCTATATGAGACTATTACTGTAATATTGTCTGGTTCATTGAGTACAAATCATGCCCATTTTTAATACTGCCAGGTGACATTCTACACCTTTATATTTATTTGGTATGAATACTACAAGCTAGATTGTTTCTTACAAGCCTCGCGACATAGCCTTTGCAACCTGTTTGCATGGGCTTCTTGGTTCGCAGCCCATTCAGCTGGAGCTGTAATAAGATAGAGAAACATTTATGCATACATATCCATCACATACGCAGCTGGACTTTGGTAAACAGTTACTGATATGAATACTTACACATGCCTGGACATTACCCCTCTGCCGTGCTTCTTGGACCCACTGTTCCAAGAGCTCCCTCTTCCTCTGCTTCAAGTTGGCATAGTGGTGCCGGACCTGCTCACCGGTCTGAGGGATGACAGTGGCACTGGTGAGATCATGGGAGAGACTTTCCAAGGCCTCTGCTTTGTATTGGGAGCCCTGGTACTGGTCTTGCAGCAGTCTCACATCATGGTTTTTAACAAGGAGTTCTACCATAACCTTGGCTCCTGTATGTCCCAGCACTGTGCCAGAAAGTTTATACCCTCTTCAACCCCAGCCATACTGCATACAGTGGGGGGCTACAACTGGTTATGAGATGAATTCCCAGCTGAGAGTTTTAAATACGGCTGATTTCCCACCCTTTTCAGTGATTGAATAGTTTTAAATATGCTAAGCTAAGCTAAGCACCGGGCAAACCTGCTTAGCTAGTTTGAGCACTTGCTTAGAGGGGTAGATGCAAATCTGCTTAGCAACGCTAGTTCTTGTTTGGAATTTACATATAAGCAATGCTTATTCTGGCTAAGCATAGCTGACCACAAGTTAGCATTGTTCAGCTTTCCTTTTACAGACTATCAGCATTGTGAGGTTGATTCCTCATAAATGACATATTATAATAATATGTATGTTTACCTTACATTACATCTCTCTATGTGCTTTCATTACAATACATTATTATGTGGCTATGCTGTATGGGACACTTGTGTTTATATGGGGGTTTCACATCTGTACTACACTGACATCTCACATTTGGACCTGCTACATTACCCTGGTTAACAAATATATATGTTATTCACTACCTGCTGACAAAAAAATAATTTTCATGCTTTTTTAACAGATAAAAATGAATGGGGACCCAAACTACGAATGCCTGTTTGCTAAGTGAAAGCTCTAACCACTACGCTATTTCACTTTACACTGTGTTGGCTATATATTTCTATTTAGCTCATTGGGATGTGTAAGCTAGGCTGAGCCTAGCTGAGTGATGTGCACTCCTGCTCAGCTATGCTTAAACTTTATTGCGGACAGAAAAAAAAATTACGTATATGTTTTATTTTTATTTACTGTGGGGAGTTGCACATTGCCTTCTGCACCATTATCTGTGTATTGCTCTTATAAACTTAGAAATTTGATAGACTAACAGGCTTTGATGTAGCATGACTTTTCTAAAGGGTATGATGTCCGGAACTCAAATGTCAGATGTATGATGTGTTAAGTCAAATGTAAGATGTGCCATACAGCAATATAGGGGTGTGTCACAGAAGCTTTGACACATTTATTCTACATTTTAGTGTCCGCTGATACTGAAATCCTGGCATAATATTAGAGCTATGCTCTAATATTATGCCAGTAGACCTTTGAAAGTGCCGTACGGCACTTTCTGAGTGCAGGGGGACATGTTTAGTGTCTATGCACTGCACAGACACACCCCTTCCACTCGTATATGGATCATGTCTGTGTTGAGCAAACAGCAGCATGCCTTCATTAATATCCAAGGCACGCTGCTGCTCTACATGGCCACGATCCGCTCTGTGCAGGAATAGCACTATTCCTGCATGGAGCTTAATGAATGCTGGGGACTATGTTTACTGTGACTCATGAAATTCAGTTTAAGATCTAGAACCTAAAGAATACTACCACTATAAAAATAGTTTGTGCTGAGGAGTTTGCCATTTATACTTCTTTCATAATCCCTATGATTCTAGAGATAGGAATATTTGTTTGAAATTTGAGGACATAATTTGATTCTGTCAGAGGGCTTAGGCTCCACCCACTGGAAGTTACAGTGCTAACTTCCTGAGCTCCATTGGCATGAATGAGTTAAATAGATACACTTAAAGATTTTTGCCATCCTTATAAAGTGCTTAATAGTACAACTTCTCAAATTGAATGGGGTCATGCATAATAATCTTTGTGTAAATCTGAAAAACATCCATTCGAGTCTAGCAATTAATTAATACTTAGTTTGGCTGTAGAGATAACTTATAGACTGGAAATAGGTTAAATGAAAAAAACTATCCCTCTTAATGTGGATGTCTGTAGAACTAATAGTTTCATTAAAAAATAGAATATCAAATAGAGTTGAGTTTTCATGTTTTAAAAAAAATGAGACAAAGGTAACCATGGAGCAACTGGTAATTTACTGAGTATGAGGAGAGTCATGCTAACCTATCAGTAAAGACTAAGTCCTTTTTGTTTCTTGGTTAGACATATTTGGAGATTTTTCATTTGAGCAATACGGTTGGGTTTGTTCATACTGAGGGGAGCTTTGTATTTGTTGGTGGGTCTGATAAGAAATGGATGTAGTGGTAGGATGAAGTCTTTGGATCTTGAAAATATTATTTTAGAAATTAACCATTCCAAAGGAGAAGGATTTCCTTACTTTGATGTGGAAAAAAGGTAGAATAAGAAAGAATTTTCCATGTAAGTACCCACTTTACTAATGGCTCTATTTATGAGAAGAGAAGTGCCATTTGTAATAATAAAAATTGTCTCGGGTTCTTTGACTTTTCATAGTAGCCAGAGTGTGAGGAAGTCTCACTGCTCCAAATTAGCCACTGGGTATAATTGCACAAAGTTTTATGCAGTGTCAACATTGTGTTAAATATGTGGTTATTGCTGAGGCATAGGGATCTGCTGTGCAACAAAATGTCAAATTAAGGTGGCATGCACTAAGCTTGGCACATAATAAAATCTATATTTCCTAAAGGTGCAGTCTTGCACCTATGGCCAGTGATCTAATTAGATGTCAAACAGTTGCTTCACATCTAGTGTATGAAACATCTACTCTGGTATTACATGACTCAGAAAACCCTATTCATTTGGAAACTGCTGACTGAAATGCTCCTGAAGATATTACCCCAGGAGGGCAATTCTTGTCCACAAGTGCCAAATTATGACCGGGTGACTCAAGGGATCCTTCCCCATTATTAGGCTGGCCAGCATCACAATCTAGTCAATCAAGCTGGAACATGGAAAAGCAAGAAGTCCAGTATGCAACCACTGCATGGTGGGAGCCAAGAGGAAGGCTGAGCACGGACTGTACCATTTTGAAGGTTCAAGCCTCACATAGCCTGCTGTCATAGTAATCGTTTATGTGTTGCTGCTCCAACTTGTGCCTGAGGCTGCTCAGAGGAAACTATCACTCCCCAGACACACACACTCCCCAGATGTCAGTAACAGTTGCTATATTTTGGTTACAGAGCAGGCCACTATATAACAAATCTGTCTATTATCTATCTATCTACCTATCTATCTGTTACAGTATATATAGTCTTGTGGCAACTACCCATGTTGTGCTCCTTCTGTTCCTCCCACAAATGGTAAAGGCAATGCCAGTTGACATCATGGCGAGTATCATGATAGCCACATTTGAACTTAGTGTGCTTATTTTAAGCATACTAATGCTGGATTTCACTAGTGATGGCAGGGATTGTGTACCAAACTGTGATACCATCAAAAAAGACCTGATGAGCTTGAGGGTCATGCACTTATGTGGCCTGAGGATTAGGTCCTAGTCTGTGTTTGCACAGGCACATGGTATCACTAAACATATAATCTTCAGAGTTTCTGATGAATAATAATAGTAAAGATGATTGTCCCAACCAATGGGGCATTGAGGAGTGATGATGATATCAGATCCTAAGAACAGAGCTCAAGAAAACTGGATATTTTGATTATTACAAAAACCTGAAATAATTGGACATACTGAGAGGGTGCATTAAAAGTACATTCAGATATTAGAATGCATTTTTATAAGGGTATTATCAATAGTAGGTGTTAATGATACTTTATCAGACACTAGTTAAAACGTACCTGAAGTAATTGTAAAGATCTTGAGGCCACAAAAGAAAAAAAAAAATAACAGTGCAAGAATCTATGCAGAAAAGGACATTTAGGATGATCTTAGGACATAGAGTAAGATATAAGAAGTGATTAGCGGAACTGTATCTTTTATTCATTGGATAAAAGAAAAGATGGATGGAAATGGTATATGAGAATTTTAAATGAAAATAAAACTAGATTAAAATAGAAATAATAGATACAGCAGAGAGAGAGAGGAAATGATCACCAGATAAAGAAACAGCTTAACCTAACTGTGGGAAAATCATTCAGTATAAAAAGGGTAACTATTAGGTGAAAAAAATCAGATAAAAGGGTGCTTGAAGCACACAAAAAGGGATTAAGACTTAAGAAGAAACAGGTCAGAACTTGGGATGTATCTATCACAGGTTAGCTTCAATAGCAAGGCACAAGAGTATAGCATGTGATCTCTTTTTGTACAGTAATTTATGGTGTAGTCCGATATATTAAACCAAACATTACATGGTGATCTTGTAGGGTAAAGAACTGCAATATAAGTTTTGGAGAGTCTTATGAAGACACCTGAGAAATGAGTGTGGTCACAAAATGAAAGTAGTAATATGAAACAAAAAGGAAATACATGGAATTTAAACATGGTTTTAGACTAGAGTAATACAATACTATAAATAAACGTATTATGCTTTTTATACTTAATGAAAGAGATGGGTACAAGTGAAAAAGTGAAAGTAAATTGACATTGACTTAGATTGTGAACTCACTGTGAACTGCAGATTCCTTTATAAATTCATGCTAATACTAATAAGCTGTTATTTTATAAAGTCAGGCTGTTCAACTGATAACCTGCCTTTATCAAAGAAATTGATGGATAAAATGTATAGGTATCACTTACAACATATTTTAAACAATATCACCATTTACTTTACAAACAACAGGTGCTACCAGTTACTAAAATAAGTGTTTCAAAATATCACCCATATACACTTTTCTGCACAAAGAGGACTTTGCACATTCTGGTTGGCAGACTATGGCTGAACGAAAACATGTATGAGTGTTACCTCCATCGAACATTCTGTCTTCTAGGATATCACTCCTATAAAGCAAGTGCACATGGTCTAATGTTCACATTCATGCTCATAACTTTCAGAAATGTCTTGTTTCTGTAGTCTCTGCCTCATGAGGCATGAGAGGCCAGGAGAAGAACATAATGTACTGTTGCTCTTTGGTATACTGCATGTGCTATGATACAATGACCTGGTAATATCTAAAGAGAGGCAGCTGTGACTTTCACTCTTATGTGGTCAAGGAATGCTATTACATACGACCGCTATCCTTTCTTATACCAAACCATTGTCCTGGTCCCCTTCAATAACACACATCACACCAAATGACATTTGACGATCTTTATTAAATTTCCATAACATAGCTTTGATCACCAGCTTTATTAATTACAACTATTCATGATATAATTGATTCTAAATACAGCACAACATCATTGTAATGTAAATCAGAGCAGCATACCTACTCACCCTGCCCAACAAGCAGGGTCCATACCTCTGCTCACTTACTTTACTTATGAAGCAGTGTCCCAACTCACTTCATACACCATCCATTGAATTACCATCTGCCAAATAAGCACCATCCTTACCTCAGCTTGCTTATCTATTCAGCAAGCTTCCTCCAACTACTCATTTCCTTTCCCCCAAATCCTTGAATCAAACATTCAACATCAGAGGGGGAACAGAAGAGGGCAAGCCTATCCCTCTTCTCCGCCTACCCTCACTGATAAATAACTCTACTCCCCACCAACGAAAAGAGGGAGGAGGGGTGGGTAGCAAGTTCACGCCAAAATGTGATTGCTTAACCCAACTACACTAGACTAAACTCTTAAGTCCCTCCCCATCCTTATCTCATTTCCTCCTAACCATCCCTGCCTCCACTTAACCCTTTCACCTCCCCAACCCACTTAACTCCCCTTAATATTAACCTAACACCCCGATGTCCCAGGACAACTTAGTTTGTTGCCAAACTTCATTTGTCCCGATCCCCTTCAATAACACACATCACAACAAATGACATTTGACAACCTTTATTAAATTTCCATAACATAGCTTTGATTATCAACTTTATTAATTACAGCTATTCATGATATAATTGATTCTAAATACAGCACAACATCCTTGTAATGTTAATCAGGGCAGCATACCTACTCACCCTGTCCCAGTAAGCAGTGTCCATGCCTCTACTCACTTACTTTACTTATGAAGCAGCATCCCATCTCAATTCATGCACCATTCATTGTAATGTTAATCAGGGCAGGGTGCCTACTCACCCTGCCCAACGAGCAGGGTCCATACCTCTGCTAACTTACTTTACTTATGAAGCAGCATCCCAACTCACTTCATAAACCATCCATTAAATTACCATCCACCAAATAAGCACCATCCGTACCTCAGCTTGCTTATCTATTCAGCAAGCTTCCTCCAGCTACTCATTTCCTTTCCCCCATATCCTTGAAATGAACATCCAGACATCAGAGGGGGAACAGAAGAGGGCAAGCCTATCCCTCTTCTCCACCAACCAGCCTGACCAGGCTGTTCCCCCTCCCTTCTACCCAAAATTGTTCAATCCACTTCCCATAAATGGAAGGGTCAAGCCAAACATTATTTGGTGTGCAATAATTACCCTGACATTACCAGCCCCTGGCAATTACCTAATGCTTACCAAAGCATCACCTACCACTGGAGCAAGAATACTCAATCCCAACCACCAACGCTACTTGACCCCTAGCAAGGATGACCCCAGCTAACAATACAATGTGAAATTCAATTCTGATACTCCCCAACAATTTCAAGCAAACAAGACATTACCTTGTGACTACATATCCAGCTACACTGCTGGAAAACTGACCACTTTTCATACCCCTCCATCAGCTGCCATATTCCTCAGCCTTCAATATTGCCTGTCGAGTCCACATTCCTTCATCCCATCAAGTAAAACTCCGCTCTGCACGATCCCATCTGTCACCTCAGTGTTGTCCAATGACCCAATCACTTATTTGATACCACAGCATGATCATCTACAAATTCAGTGTATCTCACCACTGGAACTCATCACACCATCATCTACAAAGAAAAGGACAAAAGTAAATCCTCTAATATGTAAGGAGAAGGCTCCATCTTATACCCACCACCTATTCCAAACTACAGCCACAGCATTCCAAGACCCCATCTTTCAGATCCCCTTTCCAAGCCACTGCATGATGCCTACTGTCCTTCAGCAATTTCAGTCAGTAACTGTTGCCACCTTGTGCTCCCCATGTGTAACTTCTTCGCCCGCCACTACTTCCATCATCTGTGAATTCCTTGTGTATCACCACCACTAGTACTCAGCACACTACCATCTATTCCAAATTACAGCCACAGCATTCCAAGACCCCATTTCAGTCAGTAACTGTTGCCCACTTGTGCTCCCCATGTGTAACCTCCTCGCTCGCCACTGCTTCCATCATCTGCAAACTCACTGTAGTGCCACAACTGGTATTCTTCACACCACCATCTACAAAGAAAAGGACAAAATTAAATCTTCTGAGATGTAAAGAAAAGGCTCCACCTTATACCCACCTATTCCAAATTATAGCAGCAGCATTCCAAAACCCCATCTGCAAGAAAGAAAATACATGTCAATCACCTAAAATACATAATGCACATTTTGAAGACATCTTCAAAGACAACCTATCCTGCCCACTTGGGAAGGAATGTACCATCGCCACACACATTTGTGACAAAGCAGCCATAACTGAAACTATGCTTCCAGTGAACCTATCAAAAACCCAGTATAAATTTAATTACTAAACCCCACACCTGAAGGGACCTATCAATATCCACAACCAGGGTAACCTTGTGATTCCATACCACATCGCTTAGCGCACTGTATAAGCCAAGCTAACATATTATAAAACCATCTGCCTAGCTCTTAATCTTCCATCTCCGAATGAGGCACACTAACCAAGTAATGTAGAACAAATGGACAAAATGCAGCAAACCTAATAATAGCTTACTAGCAGCTTACAAAATACAATTATGCCTAAATAGAGAGAATGTTTAAAAGCATACATCATTAACTTAACCTGGAAGAGTTCAAGCGAAAAGCAGTTCTTTTTTTATTCAGATTGATAAAATAAGGTACTGGCTTCCACAGTAATGTCTATATGGAAATAAAGCTTTTTCTGTAAACTTTTTATCATAGTGTACCTGTAATTAGAAATAAGCACACCAGAATAGTTATGTGTACTTTAGACATGAAGCATTTCAGCAAACCTGTATCACCACCATAAATTAAATATTTTACAGCTCTAAACAATAGCTAAACTTCCTATTTGAACCAAAACAATGTACATTTACTCAGATTATAAATAAGGTATGGTAAAACTGTTCTATATAACAGCCAGTAGAAGTGATACTGACTTGTTATGTTTGATTTTCATATGTAATAAACTCAGCACTGATGCAAACTAGCATACACATGCTTTGGATATTTGTATTATGTGAGCCTTGTCAGAAAAGGAGGTGTCACTGTTAGACTAAAATACGTTTATCTAGCCCTAAGGGACATGCTAGAAGCATTGCTTTTCTTTGGCATTTTTTTAGTTTTAGCGTCTGGTTAATTATTTCCTTGACAGCACCCTTCCAAATATATTTGTTTTCCATAAATTGACAGAAGTACAACTTATTTGTATGGTGCAGTTGCTCCAGCATGAGACACTATGACCTAACAATAAATATTTTCTGAAGTATAAATCCACATAACACAGACAATTGTACAGAATGTGTCAAAAGTCTAATTAAAACTTCTTAAAATAAATTGATGCTAGTGATTTTCTTGATATTTCTCAAAACAAAATTCCATAAATTAATACTAGGCTAACTAGCTTTGTGACCATTTCAAACTTTGCCAATTACACCATGTGAGAACAAACCCTGCACATTGTGGCTGTAAGCCAAACACCCAACCATACTGCCATCATCGGATCCGTATTGTAAACAGGGCTTTGCATTAGAACATTACCCCACAGCGATTTTTGTGCTGGAATGGGTGGGGCCTACATGATTGACAGGGCCAAGTGACAAGCCATGCAGATCATACAGTGTCACGGTGAATATTTGTAACACAGGCTTCATGCATGTTATGTTATCTTTAGAGTTACCATAGCTTTAGTATACAATATGTAAAACAAAGATTAAATAAAGTTATCCTTATTTTCTATTTCTAAGTGCACCGTTGAAACCACAGCATGTCCTGTGTGTCTGACTTGCTTTGTCACTTTGTACTTAGTCCTAACCACATTACTGCATTGTAGGGTAAGAAGCGGGTCAGAAGGGCAGTATGTACGCAGTACCCACAAGTTCCCGTTTTGCACTCTGGACCCATAACCCATGGCCCCCCCAGCTTTCTTTGGTATAATATTGTGCAGTAATTGATTTTGCAGTGGGGAAAGCCCCCCTGCACCCCCCACCTTTCTTTAAACATTTTTCTGGAGATAAAGCAACAAACAATATTCTAGGGCAGTGGGACAATAAATACATGCAATAAATCCCAGAAAGGTCACCACCCTCACCTTTACAGAATAGGAATTTTAAGTCTGTGTAATAATTTTTATATGTGCAGCATACTATGAGTTTGCATCCCTACCCTTTAAAGAATTGCAAATTAGAAATCCTGGTACCAGCAAATAAGGGAGAAAAGACTTTGTATTGAAACAACAACGTTTAGCATACTCATCTTTCTGAGGACGGGTTTCCCATGTTTATTCAAATCACTTTTCAAAATAAACATCATGAGCAAACTGCTGAGCGGGGTTTGGGCAGTCCTTGCTACTGCGCATCTGGTAGGGTAATGTTCTAATACAAAACCGTAAACAGAATGAATATTCTATGCAGTGTATTGTGAACAAAATACATACATGGATATTACTGCAATATGGTTATAATCTCTAGTACAGCTTCTAAGTTCCTTCTTAAAACCCTTCCACTGTTGCCCTTCACTGCCACACCTACCTGGCAGCTGACCAATACTCGTGGGTGCCATACAGCCCAAAAAAAAAAAAGAAAACACACATGTTCACCTCAGAGAACCATTCCAACAGCAGCACAACCAGTCACTGCTATACCACAACAGATGCACTCACAAATCAGGAAGCAAAGTAGCCAACCACAAACAGCCAGATTAAAACCGCACGACATGTGGAGTGTAATTGCTCATTGGCCACAGATGTGAGTGTATCTGCAAGTGTGTAGTATGAACCCTGACTCTAATACATCATGTGGTGTGAACCCAGACTGCAATTGATTGTCACTGCTTCTGTATTTTCTCTTTTTTTTTTTTGTTTTAACTTTAATCATCATTCCACCTCAACTGCTGAAGAAATATAGCAATCCGTGAAACATAAGGATTACCTCCAGGATGAAACAAAGACAGAGCCCAGCCAACCTCAAAAAGCAGTACAACTCTTGCAACATCCACCCCCAAAAGCAAGGAGAAGGGGAAGTTAGTATAATAACTTCCATTAACAAAACACTTAGGGACCGCCACCGATTTAAAAAAAAAAAAAAAAAACTTGCTGCTCACTTGGAGTGACACCTCTCACCCTCCCAACAAGATATCTGGACAAATCTGTAAATAAAAGTGAGACCAAGACCCCACATTTTGATGGATATAACGGCTGCCTATGAGAGGTATGACTGGAAGACCGAATAGAAATCCAGATGGTCTGCGGAACTCGGCCATTGAAAGGTATCCCACTATGGGCTGCCACTAAAATGTGCATGTGTGGAACCCTGTAGCCCGCAAAATTATGCAACCCAAGCTGACAACCTTTTCCATCCCTTTCAATGGTTGGTCACGTGCTATGAGCATGTGCAATTGACGGCCATCAGTCGTGCAGATCCGCCAAGCCTGAGGGAAAAAAAAAAACTAACAGCACTCCAATAGGAAGTCGTACCAGCCATACTTCTAAATCACTTACAACAAGAATGGCATAACTAATCAATCTTTCTAACTGTAGTTTGTAATGACTTGCCACTGGTTTTGACAGAAAACCACCTCATCTTCGACTGGCCACACTGAATGGAGCAAAATGAAGTAAGTACAGGATCTTCTGCGAAATCTGTATGGTTGAGAGGTATGCACACCATCCATGAACCCGCACTATCCAAACACGCCAAAATGTGATTGCTTAACACAACTACACTAGACTAAACCTCGTAAGCCCCTCCATATCATTATCTCATTTCCTCCCAACTATTCCTGCCTCCACTTAACCCTTTCACCTCCCCAACCCACTTAGCTCCCCTTAATATTAACCTACCCCTCCCCACCCACATGAAGATGTCCCGGGACAACTTAGTTTGTTGCCAAACTTCATTTGTCTTCTAGTACTTGCACTAATTGCTGGTATTGAATATTCCATGGTAGTCAGGCACTATTCAATCAAATTATGCGATGGAAAATATAAAACACTGTTATTGTTTGAGGTAAGAACAGATGTTGCTTAAGATGATAAAGTAGTGAGAAAGTAATTTAATAAAAATGATAAATGGGGTAAAATTATCATAACCACCAGAATAAATTAACTTTAACTCTGACTGCAAAACGCAGTATTTTCTGCTAACTGAACCCATTTATTTATTTAGTTTTATTTTGCTTTTGTTTACTGGGTTTGCCCAACTAGGTTTAGCTAAAAGAAAAAACTATTTCAGCAGAGTCGCTGGAGATAAAGGCTCCAACATATTGCAAACATTTTTAAGAAGAATTTCAGTAGTATACACAAAAAGATAATAAGTAATATACATTAAAAATGACTCATTCATTTACTAATCAGATTACATCCATATGAAATAAAGGCAGCTATTGCAGTATTAAAGATACTTATGCATAGTAAATGTTGAATGTTGAGTGTATGAAGAGGTGTATTACTGAGTTTGTCAAAAAGGTAATAGTTCATGTAAACAGTTAGAAATTCAAAGAAATTCAGGTGAAGGAAGAAACTAAGTCAGAAAAAGTAGCTGCTGTGGCTAAGGATTGGGAAGCACTCCAGGAAGCTCAAAGTATAGTCATTTATTGACCAGAGGGCACAGTTGTTAGTTTTGAGCGTTATTTTGTCTGCTATCAATAGAACACATTTATGTGGATCTGTGCTCACTTCCGCTGAGCTCAGCCGCACGTTATAAGTGTTCCCACTGCATCCAGAGCTATCTAGGCTAAGATAAACATATTGTTTGATGTTTTTGTACTTGCACTTGCTTTATTTAGTGATGACTGCTGTTTGATTACATTTTGAAAGCATTTATGTAACTTCTTTGAAAAAAAAACGTCGGTTATCTGTTTGCTTTGTAGTTACTAACTTGTTCTAAATCACCTCACAGAAGGATGACTTCACCAGGGTCTTAGTAGTTTATTGCTAATCGTCACTTAACAGCTACTCCCACTGTGCTTTTACATTAAGAAACTCCAGGATCATCTATCCTATGTCAGAAGGTCTTTACACGGTCTCACTGAATTGGAAGCACTCAAGGAAGATTAAAGTGTAATTATTTATTGGGCAGAGGGCACGAGAGTTAGTTTTCAGCTGTTTTTCTGCCTGTTATAAATTAGGCATGTTTGTGCTGTAGTACTTACCTCACAGCAGTGGTTAACAGTGCCCTGTATAGTAGCAAATATTTACTTTGTAAAATTTACCTATAAAGTTATCACTTAGGTTTCTAACCTGTAATACAGAAAGGTCCTGTGTGGAGCTGAGTTTAAGCAAGCTAGTCAGTGCATTGAACAGCACTAATACCAGATTATAGCATTATTTATCATCAAGCCTTAAGCTTAAACATCATCCATGTGATCCCTGTAAAACTAAGTCCCTAAACCATAATAACACACAATATGGAAATGCAATTTCATAATATATCTGTGACCAGCTTGGTAGATATGGGCATCCTGTGACAATGTAGCAATTGTCTCATATGCTTCAAACAACCCTTTAATCCTTAACAAAACTACCACAGTATATGAGAGATGTATATACATAACGTCCTTGGAGGCAAAAATCTTACTTAGTAACAAGTTTGTCAACAGCACAGACATGCACAACAGCACACACACACACACACACACACACACACACACACACACACACACACACACACACACACACACACACACACACACACACACACACGCACACACACACACGCACACACATGCACATGCACACACGCACACACATGCGCACGCACTCACGCACGCACACACACACACACACACACACACACACACACACACACACACACACACACATACGCACAAACACACTATATTCCTTACACACTCCACGCACCATACACATAGACCTTCTTATTCTGAAATACTTAAAGAAACTTTCCCAAACCTCAAAGACCCCATAAGTCATCCTCATCAATCACTAAAACACATACCAAAAGCAATATGAAACCCCACACATAAGACTACACTCAATAGTTCCTGAAGAACAAAGCCCATAAGGCAAGCAAACACTTTTAGTACTCTTGTCATAGAGGATTGTGTTGTATGATACACAGATGCCCCTCTCACCAGGTTGGACAAAGAAAAGACAATGGTTAGTTGCCAGTTTGGAGCTACGGTCCACAATATCACCCATATTCTCAAGTCACTGCACCACAGGTACCAATATAATTCTATCATAGTCAACTTTGGTGTAAATGACCTGTGACATACCTCACTGTACTATATGAAAAGAGATAATGGATTTCTCTGAAAATGTGTCTCAGACAGATATGTGCCTTGCATTGAGCAGCATTCCACCTGCACCTAGGATGATGTCACAGTATGTACAGAAAATGATTTTAATAATTGACTTAGTTTCTGATATCACTCCAAGGGGATCAAATATCTTTCACCATGGGAGGAAATGATTAGCATACCAATTTGCTTTGCCAAAGATGGCCTGCACCTGTCTCCCCCTAGGCTTTCAGATATTGGCTAAAACTTTATTTACCCACTTTGACAAAACTCAAAGCAGTATTACGGTGTTACTGCTCAATGCTAGGAGTCTAAATAAGAAACTGCACATCCTACAAGTTCTTATCACTCTAGAGAATGTAGACATCTGTGCTTTTACCGAGACTTTGTTTAAAGCTGCAGAAAATACTTCAACAGTGCAAGGCTATAGTGTGTTCCACACATTTAGATCAGCAGAAGCACAGACAGGGACTAATGGTGGAGGTGTCTTGAGTTACTTTAGTAACAAATACAACAGCAGGATGATGTCCTGGAGTTCATCCACATCCAAGTCTCCATAAACAAGGTTCCTTACCAAGTCCTGGATAGCTACAGATCATACTCTATGACTCACAAAGCTCACAACTTGTACCTAGACCTTCTAGAGGCATTCAACATCTAACCAATGCCCTATTCATGAGAGAGTTTAACTACACCACTATAGATTGGAAAATGTACACTGTCTTTAACTCACAGGGATAACATTTTCTGGACTTTATCAACTCAAACATCCTGGGCCATATAGTGCGGTCTCCAACCTGAGGATCAAACATACTGGACCTAGTACTAACTAATATGGGAGAGCAGTGCATGCCCTCATTGGTGAGGTCAGACCAAAAAGCTGGCTCCCTTTAAATAAAAATTGATACAACCCAGAGATCCCAACTAAACCAGTAATAGATAGAAACTATTCTAAAGCAAACTATATCCTTTTTTTTTTTTTCCATAATAAATTTTTAATGAAATATATTTTCCAAAAACATTACAAAAATACAATAAAGCAAACTATATCCTATTAAGTGACACTTTGTTAAAATCCAAGGCTCCAGCAAACCCCTGAGAACACAGCTACCTAGGAAGAATTATTCACAGAAACTCTGTGCAAACATTTGAATGGCTATATTGAGGCTGCTGTACCTACCAGAAGTAAGTCGAACTCGAACACCAAAAAAATCCTACTGGGAAAATCATAACTTTAACAGAGTATATAACAAAAGCAAAAAAAGTCATGGCCAAAACCAGAGAGAGCAACTCAAGACAAGAGGTCTCAAGACAAGAGGTCTCTGATTCAACGAAAGAAGAAGTTAAAGCCAATTATGAGGTCAATATAGCCTTACAGGGTAAGGGCAGTCACAAGGCCTTCTTAAGCTAAGTCATGAACCTAAAGGTAACAATTGACAGTGTGCAGAACTGGTGAAAAATGTCACAACCTTCACTGAACAGGGTGACATAGCAAATCTTCTGGTTGATAAATTTTGTTCTAACTACCACCCGCAGCTACCAAAAGGGATCAGATCCTAGTAGTGCTTGCTAAGGCCAGAAGCACTGCCTTAATGGGTCCCGACAATATCCCTGGTTGCCTCCTAAATAGGTTAAGACATGACCTAACAGTTCCACTATAGGCACTCTCCAACTACAGCCTGAAAATATGTTAAGTTCCAGGTTACTGTAGGGCCACAATGGTCAACCCTCTCCATAATGGTGGACTATCAACTGACCCCAAGTGTTACAGATCCATCAGTCTGACAAGTCTAATATGCAAAGTCATGGAACAAATTATTTTTGAAATGATGAAAAAGGACATTGGCTACCTACATGCACTGGACACATCCCAGTTTAGCTTTGATAAGGGAAGGTCTTGCTTACTCAACCTTGTAGACATCTTCAAGAGGGTCATTAAGGGTATGGGTGAGGGGAAAATGGTGCATACTGATTACTTTGACCTGGCCAAGGCATTTGATACAATACTCGACACAGATATTGTTGACAAACTCTCAGAACTAGGCATACATACATACATAATTTATTGGATTGCTGGCTGGCTCATGGAGAGGACCTGAGAAGTCAGGATAGGTAAGGCCATTTTCACTAGGAGACTGGTCTTCAGCACAGTAGCTCAGCTGTTGGGTTGACTCCTGTTTGGAAATTACTTCTCAGAAGGCAAGGCTGACATCAAAGGCCTCTGCCTCACCATGTTCACAGATGACTGTAAATTGTGAGCTATCATAGAACTCCCCATGACACCAACATCCTACAAGAGGGGTTGTCACAGATGAATGATTGGTGCCAGAGCCGGGGATTAAAACTCAGTGCAAAGAAGCATATTATAGTGCCCTTTCAAAAACTGTCCACCCAAGCTGATTACTCCATTTATAAAACAACCCTAAGAGTTGACCTGGTAGTTAGGCATCTGGGAACATATGTAGGCAGCAATCTAGCCTTTGATCTCTATGCAGCCAAGACAGTAAGAAAATCATTCTTTGTCGATCAACTCATAAGCAAGAGTATGGTGTCCAGGTCCAAGAAAGTTATACCACTCTACTCAGCCTTCTTCAGACTCCTTCAGCATGTATCTAACCAGGAACGTGCAACAGTTGGTATAATCTCAAGGTTCTTCGCCAGGATAATCCAGGGTATGAACTCCCTGTTTTAAACAGATTGACTTAAGGCTCTGTCTCTCTACTCAGTCTCCTGCAGGTTATAAGGCATCTTCACACCCAGCTCTGATGGATTTCTTGCACATCCACAAAACAAACAGCACCAGCAACATTAAATTCAAGGATCTGAACTTTACCAGCAAAATAAATAAAACATGCTGGAGAGACCAATACATGTCTTGAAGGGTCACTGCCTTAAGGAATAAGCTTCCCATCACCATGAAGCAGAGTTCAGCCCTGACCCTATTTAAATGAAACCTTAACCACTGGAAGGGAAATGACAAATTCTCCCCCTGGTCTGGCCCCCTTGTCTCTGATGGACAGAGGTCAACAGGACAGTATGTAAACTAATCACAAACTGTCACACACCCTCATATATCTATTAGCTACCTACCTCACCATGTAGTCATCAAAGGTACTTAGGAGCAAAACAGAATTGGGTTGCATGGCTAGAGTTTTAAAGACCCTGGTTGATATTAGCCTGCTATAAACCTATGAATCTATAAGGCAGGCTCACATATAATAATATATATAGCTGTCATAAAGATTATATTATAAATATATATGTGGGGGGGGGGTGAGAGTGACACAAAACTATGTATATGCCTGAGAGATGCTATTCAGGTATTGGTGAAGACTGCTTGTGGGGTATAGGATTCTGAATGAAGATGAAGAGAAATTGTTTAATGATATGCAAGCTGAAGATAATAGTGGCATTTATGCCATTATATATTTAGTTCAAAATATCAGATTTGGGCATGCAAGAACATATATCCATTTTGAAATTTACTGGACATTTAAATGTATCCAGTAAGGCTGTTCAGCAACAACATCATGTATATATATATATATATATATATATATATATATATATATATATATATATGTATATATATATATATATATATATATATATATATATATATATATATATATATATATATATATATATATATGTATATACACAGCACTTCAAAGATAAAACAATTGCCATTACATTTTCACTTGTCTGTTGTGTTTTTTTTTTTTTTTTTGTTAATTATTTATTTAGTTTGCTCTAACTATCTGTTGGTTAAACACTAGTTTTCTATATCTATGTCTGTATCTATATCTATATCTATATCTATATCTATATCTACATCTGTATCTATATGGATATAGATACACACACACACACACACACACACACACACACACACACACACACACACACACACACACACACACACACACGAATCACTATTATTCTGTCAACTAGACATTTGGTTGTAAGAAAGCACTGTGTGGAAATTTAGTCCTGTGGAGGAAGTTTTGGTTGAATGTCTGGTATGTTAAAAGGAGGATGTTCATTTAGAAAAGGTAAGTTTTAGTTTTTGCTTCTAATGCCAAAAACTTATATACAAAAATGTAATTTGGTATGTGAGTGCGTTTCTGTGGTTTAGGGTTAGAGTAAGTTCTAGAGAAGGAGATAGATTTAGAGTTGTGCACATGTGCAACTGTTTGTGCTGTGTGTGTGTGTGTGTGTGTGTGTGTGTGTGTGTGTGTGTGTGTGTTTGTGCTTGTAAATGTCTGTGAGATAGGGTGACAGGGTAAGTCCTATAAAAGGGGATACATTTAGCATTGCGCACATTTGCTTTTTTGTGTTGTGCATATTTGAATATCTTATACAGAGGCAGTGTTACTGAAAGGGTTTTACTAAGGTAAGATGTAGGGTTGGGTTAGGATTAGGCTTAACTCACATTAGTAAAGTAATAAAATGGAGTCAATTGCCAAGAGCACTCTCTGATTAAATGACTTGCTCAGAGTTGCACATAAGGTAAATTAAGGCTGAAGGAATCAAACCCTGGACCACAGGAAATAGTTTGTTGATAGATCATAGCTTCAGTCATTTGCACTAGTTATTAGGTGAAATGATAGCTTTATTTTATACATATGTTGAATCATGCAAGCCCACTGAACACAAGTCTGCCTTTTCAGGGATACTGCAGGAGCACTTTCTTGAGTGATTTGGTTAGGTTCACACACTAGACAAATGGAGGTGAAGAGTCAAACTATGTACCCTTCTCTATATGAAGAAGCTAATTAACAGTTTTAGTCCTCTGTGTTGATTAATATATAAAGCAGGCCTAGACTCATCTCACTTTGTTTTCTCATTTATTTTGTTTCTTCTTTGTTTAGTCCACCTGAAGTATTTCACTGTACAAAGGTGCTTGCATCTTACAATGCAATGCTATTATAAATAAAGATATTTTTCATAAATGATAGTAATGTCACAATAACAAGACTGCCATTGCCCAGTACTCCTCATCACCACTTGTCTATCCTGTGTCATTATATATTCAATCAATGTTCAGCTCACAATTTGTGTATAATCCATTCCTATCTGCTGCCTCCATATATCTGCATCTAGCAGCATAGCTAGGCTTGGTCGAGAGGGGCAGTTGTCCCTTGGCACAGAGTGTTTGGGGTGCAATCAGCTGATTTGGATTTCTCTTTAATGCCAGCAATGCATTTGCGGTCAAACCTGAGTATTGTAGTGCTCCTTGTGTAGGTTAAACTGTAGCAAACAGTTTGCTATAGTTTAAAAAAAAACTCTTTTGTCAACTAAAACCTGACCACTTTATTGCACCATGGAGACAGGATATAAACTGTAGCAACAGTTTGTTACATTTGTAGCAAGCAATTTGCTACATTTTAAAATATATATAGTTATAAACTGTAGCAACTGTTTACTACTAGCATTGCCACCTATCCGTTTTTTTCCAAACTCTCCAGAAATCAAACCAACTGTCCATTAGTCTGGAAAACACTGTACAATCTCTGGTATTCTGTTTCCAAAAAAGAAACAGACTATTAGAGTTTGTTAAATTGTCAGATTTTCTATGCTTCTTTACAGAAAAGCATAGTAAATTGGCAGAAAGAAGGCATCACAAATGTAAAAACAGAGAGCATTCCCCTCATCTGACATGATGATGACATCACATGAGAAGGAAGTGGGTAGGGAGTGGGGAGGTGATGGGAAGAGTAATGGGAGGTGTGAGTGGTATGGCCTTGGTCCAGTTTTAGCCACAATGAAAAGTGGCACCCCTGTTTGCTACATTTGCAACCCTGTTTGCTACATTTGCAGCAAGCAGTTTGCTACCGTTTAAAAGAAGATTTTTTTTTATAAAAAATGTATATGGAGGGTTGGGGGCAGGGCACAAAAATGGAAATTGAATGCCTGTGGCAGGTTGGGCTGAGGGATCCGGGCATAGCAGTGACCATCTTGGTATTAAGAGAAGTGATGTGCACGGCTTAAGATAACGAGTAACAACTTTCTTATTACATCATGTGCAATACTGTTGAGAGCTATATTGGTGCGGTCAGTCTGGTATACCGATGACAATCTGCTTTATTTAATTGGTTTCCTAAGTTAGTACCTGGTACTGTCTTTTGCTTGTCACATTCCTAATTAGTTTCATGAAGCAGAAGCAACTGAATATCAATGATGAAATTGGTTTTGGTACATGTACTAGGTTGTGCTCCAGTGAAGGTTTGGATGCAAAAGCTACAAATGAAGGTTCACTACCATTTTAAATGCAGTAGCAGTTTCATAACAAACCATGTCTGCCAGATCAGTGTTTTGATTAGAGAGTCAATGCATTTTCCAGGCTAGCAGACATTCATCCCTGCTTCTCTGACTAGTCACACTGCTTCTAACCCAAAAATCACATGCAAAACTAATATCCCAACAACTCAATGTCTATCTGTCTCTAGAAGGAGAGACTCAGACTTATATCTTTTGAAACATCCAAAGCCAGAGTAAAACCTTCAAGAAGTTGTACGGACATGAGCAAAGCAACAAGCTATCCAACTCCACTTGGAACAGTAAAAGCTCAACAGGGCTCACTTGAACTTTTACCTTCATTGTACCATTGCTGTCAGAGATTTATCATAATACCCAACCAATGACCCTTATGGTCTCATTTTAAGGACTTGCCAGTCATGATTAACTGGTTAAATAACTGACCATAGATCAACCAGTCTTGACATCTCCACATCATCTGTGCTTCATAAATAATGAGAGGAAAGGAAAGTATGAAGATAATATGAAGAGCTTGCACTAGCCCCATTTTCAAAGTTAATGCCATCAAATACAGGCACCTCTATTCCCAAATTTTCCAGGTCCTCATCCTGTATTGAAAGGTTTGAAAAAGTGCTGTGAGGTCATTTGCTCCTAACTCATTTTGCTCTACAGTCCTCTGGATTTCATCTTAGTTTAGCAGATCAAACACCTCTGTGATGTCCCCCTTCCATATATTTTCCCAGGCTATCTGGGTGATGTGGACTTCTATTGACTAGCCAACCCTCAGGGATTTACTCTCCCTAATCAACATACTAGCAGCCAGTGGGTCAGGTTCCATTCTTCTGCCCGCATCTGCAAGCAAGACAAGGGGAATCCTGCAGAAGGTGCAGCCTTATACCTGTTGCAAGGTTTCCACTTGATCTCTTCCTACTGTCACTGTATCATATCTGGGATCTTCCACTTGGCTCAACACTATCTTTTTTATCTTATCCTTCAGCCTTTATATTCCTACCTGATCTAATGTTTCGGTCAATGGCACAATATAATTGTAAAAAAAAAAAATTCTAAATTAAGATCCCCCCATGGTTATCATTACAGGATATAGTTAATGATTGCTAAACTACCTCTCCATTCATAACTTCTGTTGTACTTTGAAGGCTTATTGGTTATATTATTCCCTTGACCTGTTCCACTGCTTCAACTGAGGTCCTGGTTGAAAAAGACCTCTAGCTGGTCACCTATTATACCTTTTTTTCACTCATCCAATCTCCGAGGCCATCTTCTAGGGCTCGACCATATCTCTGCCAACAGCAATTCCACCTGCATCAGGAATGACTCCATCCTGGAATTCTGCCAGTTGAACATGATAGCTAGAGTAAATATATAGATTTATTAACATTAAATTGTACTAGTAGACCCCACTTCCTGCCCCCATGTGAATAATGCCAAAATATATGGTGTCTTGTTTATACAGTCATTAGGAGATACCGGGATATAATTTATATTAAGCAGTGTTTTGTAACTGTTAATTTAAGTTCACCACAGTTTTAATATTTCAAGGGGAGTGCTTAATTTGCAACCCCTTTTACCCTTTCTCTTCTATTTAGCTGTGAATTGGTATCTGAATTGAACAGTACTATAAGCTTTTGTGTTTGTACATGTGTTTATCCTTGCTTCAATAAAACAATTGAAGGCTATCAGCCTCTAAGTAAACAGTGTTTCCTATTTCTCTTATATATATTTTTATCATTATGGCATAGGACCTTTTTAAATTGCCCCCACTCAGTAGATGTTTAAGAAACATAAGTCCCAGTCCACAACTAAAAAATAATGTCTGAAAATTCTACTTCCTATGATACTGTTTTCACATAGTTATGTTATGCCTTTTTTATATATACATCCATTTAAAAAATATATTTATAAATACTTTACAACCCCCCAATCTCTCTGTAGATCCAGTTATATATGGGCTTGGTATGTTTCATCGCACATTTGATTTAATAAATGTTAAAAAAAGCTTGTTTTATCAAATTACTGGTTCCCTGTAGGATTCTGTCATTTGCATTGGGAGTTTACTACACAGTGAGGAGTGAGATTTTTGATATTTCCCACTGTTTTGTGATCTCAGAGTCAGTATATATATATATATATATATATATATATATATATATATATATATATATATATATATATATATATATATATATATATATATATATATATATATATATATATATATATATATATATATATATATATATATACATATATATATATATATATATATATATATATATATATAGCAGTGGGTGTAGGCCATGCATATTAATCATGGTGCTCTGCCGAGGGAAGAGGATAGGAACTGGGATATTGAATCCATGTAGGGAAAAGTGTAGAAGCTACCCATGGTTGTGGATGCCTAGTCAGATGTTATGTACAGGGTGAGGTTCCCTGTAAAGCTCCCCGCTACTGTTGAAATATTGTAAAATGTTTTAAATGTGGAATATTTTATTTTCATGGATTGTTTTTTTTTTTTAATTGCTGAATGTTTGCATGGCATGATGCAAAGTGCAGCAATGCCATGCTGCTCTTACATATAGAGAGATGAGACCCATTACACATCTAAAAATAGAAAACAGATGTAAATTAAATATAATTTTTTATTTTCATTTTGTTTTTTTCAATTGCCATTTGTATGGCATGGCTTGGATTGCAGCAGAGCCAAGTGGCACTTATACATACATAGCCTACACCTGCCAGACATCTAAAAATAGAAACTGAATGCAATTAATTATTTATTTCTAAGTCTGTTTAAGCGTGTTTGTATGGCATGGCATGGTGCTCAGCAGCACTAACAGGTAGCCTAGTAGTATATGTGGAGATATACTAGTTTTTATAATATCCAAGTAGCTAAATTGGTTGAGTTATGGCCTAATATGTAGTAGGTCCTGGGTCTGAGTCCATAGCACTCATAATATGTTTGTAATATACTTTTTAGCTTAATTTAAAAACAAAATTGTTATATTTGACAGTGCTGCACAGTGCTAAGCACTGCTTGAACATGCTAACAGCCACTACTGTTTGCACTGTGCTAAGCTTGGCTAAAACCGCAGTTGTGTGAACTTATGCACTGCTCAGCTCTGCTTAGTTGGTTTGCATGATGCTAGGCAATGTGGTGCTTTTTTGAATGTTGTTCAGTGAATGTAAGGGCGGGAATACAGCCTATATTAAGGTCAATGGGGGGAATTCTGCACTATTCCTTGGTGTCTTATCATCTGTTGATGTGGCAGGCAGTGTTGATAAAGTTTTTTGCTTTCAGGCACTGAGATGAGGTGTGCAGGAGTCCAGGGTTTTTGTTGGGCTCCTTGTAAAGAATCATGAACCCAGGCTGATGCAGGGTGGTTTCCATGGTTTGGAATGTTAGGAGGAGGCCTGGGACAAGTTTGCCAGGGAACTCATCAGTGGTACTAGCATCCCTCACACAGGTGAGCAGTGTCACCATCATTATGACAACCTGAAGAGGAGAAAGAGGGGAACCTTGGACCTCTGGGTCCAAGAGGCAAGAGATGGGCATGCCCCACAAATATGTAAGTATGTTTTCTACTGTTTTACCAAACTACAAGCTGAATGTCTACAAATGTGGTATGCATAATGATGTGCTTCTCCCCCAACAGCTGCAGCTGAGAGGGCTTGCAGTGTTGAGTCCCATGCTGGGCACCTGGCTAGGTTGCACCATGATTATGGTAAGTAAGGATTTATTATGATAATTGTAGTGCAATAAGGAAGAAAGAGTAAAGCATCTACTGCTATAAAGTATACACAATAAACACTGCAGTGCAATAAATCGGTAAGTAGAACTGTAGTGCAAAAAATGGGCAGTTAAAACTGTGGTGCAATAAATGAACAATAGCAACTGTATTGCAATAAACAATACCAATAACAGTAAGCAAAATGGTGTACAGAAGGATTGTGTTGTCATAACCATTGCAGTAGAGCAAGAGCTGTAGGCATTGCTTGTCTATGGTAAGGTTGCTGCAGTCAAGTGTAGCACTGTCTCCAGGCCAATATCAGTCACATGATGCTCTCATTTCCTCCCACTCCAGGAACAAAATGTATATGGTCGAGGTAGCCCTTGTTATGAGCAGATATAATTGTGCTTATATTTCACAGACACTTATCAGCAATACCAATAAAATGTTAAACAGCATTGTTGATTCCTAAATAAATTTGTCTAAATATTTCCAGTACGGCTGTATTCCTTGCATGTCTGTACTAAGTTGCTGCAGTCAATTGCTACATTTTTTGCAGATGTCCCCTGCAGTCACAACTATAGGGTTCTATTCCCATGCCTGCCAACTAAGGCATGATGGATGTCTAGTTTATGTAATGTACACAAACATGCCTCTCAAGTGTCACTATTTCTTGTAATGTAATTACAACTGCCTAATCTGTCTTTTACAGGATGTGACACTGCCAGCCCAGCTATCTGTAATTTTGCAAATAATTCTATGTCATTTGTGAATATTGATATGATTTATACAGAACTGTACTATGTCATTTGTGAATATTGATATGATTTATACAGAACTGTATGTTATGTATTGAGCTTCAAGAATGTAACCACAACATACCCTGCTGGAACATAGAATATTAACTTACAAAACTTCAAGAAAATAAGTTGAAATTAAGTGCTTTACTGTGGGCTATAAAAGTTAGTTAATGCAGCAAGGAGACAGGATGCCTAGAGCTAGAAGTTTTTCTATTGTCTGAAAAGGAAAGTAATTACTGGGTTTACAATGTAAAGTGTTTGAACTCAGCACAAAGCAATAGATGAGGGCAAAATGCTTTGCACTGCCTACCTTGACCTGGCTAAGGCATTTGACACAATACCCTACTTGGGCATCGTTGACAAACTCAAAAGTTTAGGTACAAACCCGTATGTCACCCAGAATATAGCCAACTGCCTCACAGACAGGACCCAGGAAGTTAGAATTGGGGAGTCCACCTCTATAAAGAGGTCAGTCACAAGTGCAGTCCCTCAGAGTTCAGTCCTTGGATGGCTCCTTTTTGACATTTACTTCTCAGAAGTCAAGGCCAATGTCAATGGTCTCTGGCTGACTAAATTTGCAGATGATTTCAAATTAGGAGCAGTCATTGAATCTCACACTGACACAAATGTTCTACAGGAGGGGCTGAAACACACAAACAACTGGTGTCAGAGTCATGGACTAAACCCAAATGCCAAGAAATGCATAACAGTATCCTTTGGGAAGATATCCACCCATGGTAATTGTCATATTGTCAATATACCCCTTAGAGTTGACCCAGTAGATAGAGACTTAGGGACACACATAGATAGTAATCTAGCCTTTGATTATCATATCAACCTATGAACCTATGAACCGATGTGTTTACAGTGGTGTGGAAATCATTCTGTGTTGCACAACTTATAAACAAAGGTATGGCATCTAAGTCCAAGGAAGTCATTGTTCCACTGTATTCAGCATTCATCAGACCTATCATTGAGTACAATGCCCCCTTTGGTATGTACCTAACTAGGCATATCCAACAATTGGAACATCCACAGAGGAGCCTCCCTAAAAGAATACAGAGTATAAATAATAGGTCCTATGCAGATCACCTCAAGGCCCTATCCCTGTATTCTGTCTCTTACAGGCTTTTGAGGGGAGAGCTATACCTGGCTTACAGGACATTGTCAGACCCCACTCTGATGGACGTCCTGCATATCCACAAAACAAACAGTACCAGGATTGCCCATTCTAAAGACTTAAACCTTGCCTGTGATATAAATAGGACCTGCTGGAGAGATAGGTATGTATCTCAGAGACTACCCCATCTATGGAACAGGCTCCCCATCCACTTGAAGCAGAGTTCCTCCCAAATCCAATTCAACTGCAACTTGGACAATTGGATAAAAAAACGAAAATTCATCGCAGTGTCTCTGATGTAAACAGGTAACCTGTAAATGGTTCATCTCTCAGGCCCATGCTTGTACTTATCAAGGGTATCAAAACTCATCAGAGATTTGGGATGCATGGCTAGGCTTAAAAAGGCCATTGTAGTCATTAGCCTAGTAAACTTCTATGAGCCTATTGGTTTACCACTTCCTAGCAGCTACACAGTTCTGAGCAAACATCTGAGAGATATGTATTTCTCACACAGGAATGTTAAAATTCTATTAGTTTCTGGTTTAGTCTGGAAACTGATGTCAGGTGACAAAAAATGATGCCATCCAGGCTAACCCAGCAGTAATGTTTGATATTGATTTAAGAACTATCTCAGAGAGAGAGACTATACATTTTGTATTTTGTCTTTGACCTGGAAACATCCATCATCACCATCATCTGCACTTGTCTTGTTAATAGTAAGTAACCAGAGTACAGTCATTTCTTTTAGATATAAATAGGAATATAGTAAAAATTAGTTTAGATGTTTTCTGTATAGATGTTTTCTGCATTTATTTGAGATTGTCCTGCAATGTTGCTTTAAAATATCTCATGTCATTTTGAACTCTGAAGCCACTGTGTTGCGTTACTGAGTATTGTCTTG
Source organism: Protopterus annectens (assembly GCF_019279795.1). Taxonomy (NCBI): domain Eukaryota; kingdom Metazoa; phylum Chordata; order Ceratodontiformes; family Protopteridae; genus Protopterus; species Protopterus annectens. The sequence continues at coordinate 50,934,936 of NC_056736.1, forward strand.
TCCAGTTATTTATTATTAAATATGTTTAAACCTATCTTTGTGGCTGATATTTGTGAGACATATTTAAACTCTTAGAGTACTTGCAAATGTATATGGTGACACTGTACAGGCCACTCCTAAATAGCCTTGCAAGTCTTGGTCAGGCTACCATTTGTATTAATAGTAACATTACACAGTAGGACTGGACACCATCTGTAAGGGGCTTATGGTAGCTGATAAGTAAGGGTGGCTAGTTGCAGCTAGTACTACCTTATAGTCTGGGCAGAAAGGGTCATAGCTAGTAAACCTGTGTCAGCCATCCTCAGGTGTGTGTGTGTTTATCAATCAAATATCAAAGTGTGTGTGTGTGTGTGTGTGTGTGTGTGTGTGTGTGTGTGTGTGTCAATTACTTGGGCAGGGACATGAAGCACTGGTCAGAGGTCTTAGCTTGGCCACTCAACTGATATCTTAAGCCTATAGCTGTGCCAGTGGGGAGTCTTATTGGGGATTTGGAGAAAGAGGGAGAAACCAGCCTCAGACTAACTGTGATCTCTGTGTGCTCTTAAGAAAAATTGCACTTTACTGTGTGTGTACTTGTAATCCTCCCATTGTGTATGGCCCCCACTGTTGCCAGTGGTGAGGATTGAGGCTCCTTGATTACTGTGCCAGTACAGGGGTGTCACATATTAATTGGTGGACAGTGGTGGGATATCCACATCACATATTAATTGGTTGACAGTAGAGAGATAGACACAGCTCATATTCATTGGCTTGTAGTGGTGTGGATATTGAATTCATGTAACCTGTGAACAGTGGTCACTAAAGATGTTTGTACTCTCAGTCAGCCATGCAGTGAGCATTCAGAGTTCATATCCCAGTTGTTTTATTTATTTATTTTGTTTTGTTAGCTTAGTTCATCAGGGAGAGCAGGAAAGCATGTCAGCAGGGGAGTATGGCAAGCTGACAAGGAACCAGTTGGCTGAGATGTGCCAGGCTAAAGGACTGGTGCATGCTGACCTGACTAAAGCAGACATGATTGCAGCTTTAGTGACAGCTGCATCACAGAATAACAACCAGGAGAACAATCAGACTGGCCTTGGAGATGTACAACTCTCAGAGAATGGGCAGCTCAACCTTTCCACAGACGACTTAAAAATTCATCTGGAGTTAAAGAGACTTGAGCTGGAGGGCAAGCATTTGGAAATAGAAGCAGCAGAGAGACTGAAACGTCTAGAGGCTGAGGAAAATGAGAAACTGTGATGGCTGGAGGCTAAGGAGAATGAGAGGCAGAGGCAACATGAAAAGTAGATGCTGACTCTTTGCCAGAGTCATGGAGGCAATGGGGAAGGGAGTAACTAAACCCCAGAAGCAACAAAGGTCAATACATTTCTTCCACAATTCACAGAGGGGGATAATTTTGGTAGTTTCATTCATATGTTTGAGAGGGCATGTAAACAGTATAATGTTGACCAAGGGCTCTGGGTACAGTTCCTGACCACCTTACTTCATGGTAAAGCTGTAACTCTTATTTCTAAACTGTCTGATACTGATTGTTTAAATTATAATGTTGTAAAAACTGTTTGCTAGAATGTTTTAAATTAATACCTGAAGCTTATAGGAAAAAGTTTCATAAGCAAAAGCACATGGCAGATGAAATAGAACTATATTGACTATATGTGGTTTTACAATTGTAATACACATTTGCAAAATAAACACTAGTCCCATATTTTGGACCCAAGACCATTTCACATCAAGACCACTGCATTAACCTGCCATGCTACACAGCTATTAATTAAAACAGGTGGTTTTAACAAAACACAATAATTGCCATTTACAGTCATTAAGCACGTTTCAGTAGAGCTGCCCACCACACCGCTCTGAGCAAACTTGATTAAAAAGTATGGAAAAAATAGGAGGGTACCTTGCACTGTGGTGCAATAGTACACTACTAGAAAGCCAAAGACATAATACTAGATGTAAGTGAGGTCTGTGATAGCAGATACATGCGCTTTTTTACCAGCAACATGTAGAAAGACACCTGCTAAGGCATTAAATGCAAAATAAATGTTCAGTTAGGACCCCGGTGCAGAAATGCATCCATATAAAGCCATGCACATACTGATGGATGTAGAAAATGTTTGTCACAGCCTGTATGTGTGCATATATATCTTGCAAATATACCTACTGCAGTGGTGACTCAGCAGCTTAGTCTGTTAAGTGACTTGCAAACACTACATTTTTACACACTCAGTCCTGGGTTCAAATCCAGTAGTGTGTAGCACTGGAATTAGTCTTGTGAGGCCAGCAAATAATGAGTGAATCATACACTCTTTACTCATACAATGCATATCAAATGAAATGTCTGCATTTCACTTATGGAAGTCACAGGCCTGCAGATAGAAACACACTTCATATACCTCTATAGCAAAAGTATAAATGTATAAGTGCATAACGTGTCACATCATGCATTAATATGCATTCACAGAGAAATTCAACTCAGACACTGCAAATGAAGGCCACTAATATCAGAGTGTACCACCCAATACTTTCAAACTCACAGTGCCGATTAGCACAGCTGCACACCTAACATATTACTACCAGACTTTAACACATGGCCTGACAGTCTCCCAAATGGTGGACATATTGTTATATTAATTCCCCATGTTTTTCAAGGACATAACAAACATGTGGCCTAGTACTCTGTTTGTTAGTGATACTGTTGCCTAACATGCTTACCTTAAACACGTGCCTTAATTGTACAGGAAAGGGTAGCCACACTCTGGCTTTGCCTCTACAACAAGGCTGACATAGCTCACACAGTTACTTCTACAGCTTGTTGTCTTCCAAAGTGTTCACACTCTCTGCCTATGCCTATTAACTGCAGTGGCAGCTTCAGCCTGTAGCACACCCGTCTCTATATAAAAGTTGCTGCTACAGACCTACCCTCTGTGATGAGGTAGTCTAGCACCCCAGTAATGTCCAGCATAACATATCAAAAAGTGCCTGTAATCTACATGAAGGCCTTATATAGTGTAGTGTGGTTGCATGTGATTGGCTGATGATAGTGCAAATCTGCTGTGCTGGGTGCAATTATCATTTCAGAACTACAGATTGGTTGAGAGGCAATCACCTGCTGATGAGAAGCATGTTAAAAAGGCAAGCAGCTGGCTATGTGGAACCATTCTGTATGAGACTTTTCTCACATAGATCACATGTATGCAAAGTATTAACTATCAGCACATATCAACAGAGAAGTACTGTATTTCATCAGGTATGTAACTATCTTGTTTACATCAGGATGCAGATGTCTGAGTATACTTACAGAGAATAGGGATTACAGCATTAAGCCTTTATTAGAACTGTGCTAATGACATGTCCATGATCTCCAGATTTGTTACACATACAGAGGATATACAAGCCATAAAGGGTGGAATGTATATTGTCAATGTGGCACACTAGGCTTGTGGAACTCTCCCATTACAGTAATAATAGCACACTGCTATTTGTTTAGCACAGTTGGTTTGACATCTTATCAGGGGGGTTGCCCCTTGGGGACACACTACAGCATTTATTTTTTTTTATTTATTTTACATTTTTTGACCGAGATAGTCCATCTGGGTGTGAGGCCATTTTCAGCAGAGGCCTGGGGAGAAAAGCTCTAATAAAACAAGAACAACATTGACAGGTATAGCATTGGTTTTACATAGAATTTAACAGAAATATCTAGAGACAATAAAAAAGTATAATATACAACAGGCACTTTAGTGAAAAGGACAAAGTTATTACAATATAGTGAAGTCATGTACACACACACACACACACACATATATATATATATATATATATATATATATATATATATATATATATATATATACACACACATATATATATATATATATACATATATATATATATATATATATATATATATATATATATTTTTTTTTTTTTGATGGCAGGGGTTCATCTTTAGTTGATTATTTGAGTATACTTTAATACGTGTACATATGTATACCCTTACAAAAAAAAAAAAAAAATTATCAAATTATATTTTTATTGTAGGTAGCTGATAGGTGGTGTTAACAAGTGGGAGTGGGGTATACATGGAGACTATAAAATTTAGTGGATGAAATTTGATGTGGGCTTATATGGTATTAGCCTGGCTTGGTGCAAGAGCAGAGCCAGTTGTTAGTGAGGTGGTCTTTGAGCAGAGATGTGATTGGTGCAGGTTGGTAGCATTTAGGATGTGTTGAGGTATTGAGTTCCAAAGTTTAGAAATGTGGTGGGAGTAGAGGGTGTCCCTGGCTTTGTTGTTGCTTTTGGATACTTGGAGGAGTGTTTTATGTGAGGATCAGAGTTGCCAAGTGTTGGTATATGGCTGGAGTAATTGTTGTAGGGCTGGGGTACTGTTTGGCTGGTATATTAGTTGGTGAGTAAAGACAAGTAGGGTATTGGTTAGTTGTTGTGGGAATTCTAACCAATTTATTTGTTGTAGGGTAGAGCAGTGGTAGGACCTATGTGGGGAGCTAGTGGAAAACTTGGCAATTTTATTGTAGGCTGATTCAAGTTTGATAAGGTCAGTTTTGTTAAGGTTTGTAAAGATGGGAGAAGCATAGAGAACAGTAGATAAGAGATGAGTCCTGACGATGCTTAGTCTAGAATGGCTAGTTAGGAAAGGATTAATTTGGTAAAGAGAGGCTAGTTTGATGTGTGTTTTTAATGGTTTGAGAGAGGTGTAGGTTGAATTTTAATTTACTATCAATTGTGACACCTACTAATTTGGTATGTGAGCTGATGTTTATGATTGTGTTGTTGGAGGAGTAGATTTGAAAAGTGGCTGAGGGACTGGGTGTTTTGGTGGGGAGAAAGAGCATGTGTTTGTTCTTATTTGGGTTCAGTATGAGGTTAGTGTTAGTTTGCCAGGATTCTACTTCTAGGAAGGATTGTTGTGTTATAGCCTATAGTTGTGTCAGAGAAGTGGCGGAGCATATCAGGGTAGAGTCATCTGTATATTGGATGACAGAGGTGAGAGATGTAGATTTATAGAGTTGATTTGTGAAGATGATAAAAAATTGGGGGCCTAATATGGAGCCTTGTGGAACTCCTATGTTAACAGGGAGCAAAGATGATAGCTCCTGTTGCCATCTAACAGCCTGCTGGCATTTGGTTAGATAGCTGTGTAAATAAGCTAGGGAAGAATGACTGAGATGTAATTTGGCCACTTCTGACAGCAGTTTTTGGTGTGAAACTGTGTCGAATGCCTTTGAGAGATCTAGAAAGATGGATGAGACATATTTATTCTGATTTCTGTGTTCATTTATTGTGTTAGTAAAACTGAGGTGGTCAGTTGTGATGCTGGTGGTGGGGCCAAAAACTATGCTGTGTGTTTGATAGGGGGTTATTGGAGAGAAGGCAGTTTAAAAGTTGGGAGTGAATACATTTTTCTAGTATTTTGGAGAGGTGAAAAAATGGCAATGGGCCTGTAACTAGTAAGCTTGGTAGAGTTGCCACCTTTATGCAGTGGGGTGATATAGGAGACTTTCCAGATTAGTGGGACATTGTTCTCAGAGATAGAGTGGTTGATAAAGATAGAAATGTGATAGGGTATGACTTCGGAGGCAGCTTTGAGGAATTCTGATTGGAGGTTGTCAGCAGCTAGGCTGGTGTGCTTGAGCTTACTGAGTAGTTGTTTTATTGTATGGGTTGAGACGGAGTTAAAGGAGAAGTAGTTTACACCCTCATTGTTGGGTATGGGGATTTTAGTAGTGATGTTTCTGGTCATAGTCAATAAGTGAGTGAACTGTGTTTATGAAAAAGGAATTGAATTGTGTAGTGATGTTATCATTTGATGGTGGTGTGGTAGGATTGGGGGTGGGCGTATTACCAAGTTACAGGAGTTTGTTTATAGTGGCCAAGAATTTTTTTGGGTTATTTTTGTTTCTTTTCTGTGCAGTGATGTAGTAGTTTTTTTTGGCAGCTTTTATCTGGGATTTGGCTTTATTCCTAAGTTGTTTGAAAAGTAGAAGGTTGTCATTGCTTTTGTTAGTTAGCCAGTGTTCCCATGCCTTATCCCTTTCTTTTAATAGGTCTTTGGTGTTGTTTCTAAGCCAGAGTGTGTGGTGATGTTTTATTATAGCTATTCTGCAGGGGACAGGCTGTTTAGCATTTTGAGGAAGGTGGTGTTAAATTGTTGAACAGTGTCATCTAGCGGTAGGGTTTTGAGGGGGGACCAGTTAATTTGTTGGAAGAGGGAGTTGAAAATGTGGGTATTACATTTTTTCTTGTTGCAGATTAGCCTATAGACTACTTGTCTAGGTGGACTAAGATTGTTTCTGATTAAGTATGTGGGTAGGTGGTCACTTATAGTATTGGGGAGGCATCCTGCTAGAAGGGGTGTGTTATTTTTATTTGTGAGCATCCAATCCAGGATGGATTGTCTGTTGAAAGTTTTGTCTATTCTTGTGGGGATTTGTATGAGCTGGGAGAAGCCATATAGGTTTATGAAACTGGATGGATTATTGGAATTATAGGTGGACCAGTCAGTGTTGAGGTCATCCATAATTATGGCTTCTTGGTGGAAGGTTGTGGATAGCCAGTGAAGTATGTCTTCAACTGTGCAAGTGTTATCTCCTGGAGGGACATAGATGGCCACTATGATAAGTGTTTTGTTCTTGTTGATATTCAGTTTGGTGATGAGTAATTCTGCATTGTTAGATGTAGGAAGTGTGGTGTTGATAACTTCTAGGGCTAGATTTTGTTTAAACATTATTGCTACACCTCCTGCATGTTTATTTTGATGATTGAGTCTATATATGTTGAACCCTGGGGGAAGTATTTCATTGTTTTTGAAATTTGGCTTAAGCCAAGTTTCAGTCAAAATAGTTATGTTGGTTATGTCAGGGGAATGTAAGTCAGTTAGTGCATGGAGGTCATGGATTTTGTTTAGTATACTTCTTAAATTTATATTAAGGAACAGTGGGGAGTGTTATTTGGGGTGAAGGGGTATGGTGATGTTGATTGAGGTATAAGTGATAGTTTGCTTATTGGTAGTCTTGGGGCCAGGGTTGGAGTGGATGTCACCACTGAGTTTTAGTTTTGATAATATATGAAATAAAGTTGTTATACGTTTGTTTAGTTGTTTGTGGTTTCTAAATAGTGGTTCATTTTTGTGTTCGGTTTGAGGGTATTTAAGTGGGAAGTAGTCTATTTCTGTGTTGCTGTAGAGGTTGGGTGAAATTTGGGAGTTGTAGTGGTGGGTTATGGACAGTGGAGAGTTGGTGATGGAGTTGGTGCGGTGGGCATAGTAGATGGGGTGTAGAAGTTAGTCAAATTATAAAGAAGGCCTAGTGTGAATAGGTTGGCTGTGTGGAGAGATAAGGCAGTAAATAGTATTTGTTTTAGGGAATGTAACATTGCATGCTTTATTAGTGTGTTGAGGTTGTTAGAGTGGGACTAACAGCGTGTGGTTAGTGTGTGTTGTAAGATTTTGGAAGGGGAGGTGATAGTTGTGAGTTTGTGGGTATGTGGTAGAGCAGGGATTAAACCAGCTAGGAGGGTGATTATGTGGGAGGTCAGAACAGCTGAATGTGTAGGTGGATATGTGTTGTTTTGTAATGATGGAGGAAAGGCGTATAGTGGAGATTGGCCTGTTTTGTTTACAGGAAGTGACAACTGTTAGATGTGTATGAAAAAAGAGGGTGTTTGTATTGATAGCATCAGTGTATTGATAGCATTTTGTAATGGTAAAAAGGGTAGGGATTGCTAAAAGGTTAATATATGTGTGCTAATGGATGGGTGTTGATTAGAATTAGTGTGAAAATGTGGGCTACTTTATAATTCAAAATTGTACAGGTGGTGATTGGTAGACACGTGTGAGTGAGAGTGGTTAGGTTTAGATAAATTTGAGTGATTTAGGGGCGGTAGGTGATGGGGCAGGGTACGGGAGTGGAGTGAAGCCCGAGTGTAGCGAGGGCGGAATGGAGCGGGCAGAGCCAAGTTTTATAACTGCACCGCAAGGAACAGTCACTTAGACTACCAGCTACTGTGAAAGGTATCTATGCAGCTTACAATTTTGTAGACTAGGAATTCTTAGAGAACTAGAAACCTTATGCCGGGTGTGAGTATGGAATGTGAGAATGGTGGTGTTGGCTGTATGAACATACAGCAGTATCTGTCATGGCACACACAGGAATACCTGACTGTCACCAGTATCCTAGTTATATCCACATGCTTATTATGTTTATACACTCTGGGATATGACATGTGTGATCAAGCAGTCGATATTGCCAGCCATTCTGTCCTTGCTGTTTCTCTTCATAGTGTACTTCCATGTATGTGACGCTGACATGTGTTCCCATGTTGTTGTCTTTCAGGGAACATGTATGCAAGACACCGTGCAGCTTTCATGGATGCAGAGAATGAGTTAATAGTGGAAGTGCAACATCAAGACCATGAAGTTCTACTCTCCAGGGGGAGGCACAACAGGGAACAGCGGGAGGCATTGTGGGCTGAACTTGTCCATGATGTCAATGCCACTGATCATCAGGGCAGGAAATATGAGCAGGTTTGACACTTCGCAATGGACATGATCAATGCTACACGCAGATGTAGCCATTGCCTATGGAACCACCAGTGGAGGGCCTGCAGTGCAGCAACCACTCTAAACCACTGAGGAATTCCTGGCAAATCTAAACACACCTGACAGCTCCCAGGGATCCATCACACCCTACATTGTGGATGTGGGTACCACAGTGTCCACGGCAGAAGACCGTGTGGGTAAGCTTAGTTTGATCGGCTTTGTAATGCTGTAGCATTAAGTGTGTCAGGGCATACATAATCTTATGTGGGTGTCAGGTCTGTCTGCTTTTGGGAGGGAGAAAGGTTTCACTGCAGTTTGACTGTCATGCTCAGATTTTGACCAATATAACAATTAACAGAGCAACAACTGTAAATGTGAGATATATGGACATATTACCTTCTGGCGTTGGAACATGTGGTAGTACTGACATTGCCTCTCCTTTAGCTTTTCACAGGTCCATCAAATAATGGCCAAGCCCATGGTCCTGCTCCTGGTAAACATGACACTATTTTGTTATTGATGTAGGTTTACAGCATTGTAATCCCTAGACTGTCATCCCAGGCCTGCTGCCTGCATTGCTGTACTGTCAGCATGATTGCCAACAACACACATATATTCTGACTGTACACATGCTAGATTCTTACCTATGACTTGTAGATGTGACCACACTGATTGATGTGACAGTATTGTCAGGACACTACAGAGTGTCATATGTGTCAACATGTGTACAGAGTCTAAACAAATTTCAGTAGTGCACCTCACTGTTGCCAATGATATTGCAGTGTAATGGGGTGTTATTTTCAAGTAACTACAGCTTTTAGTGGGAAGAGTACTGTCCTCATGTCCTACTGTAAGTGATTGGGTTTTCAACAGGTCTGTCATAGTGACAACAGTATATAAGCCTTGCATATATCAAAACACAGTACTGTAGAGCATAATAGTGCTGATATTAGACAGTGTATAGAGCCCTACATATATCACAACACAGTACTGCAGTGCATAATAATGCAGATATTAATGTACTGTTTTTTTTCATTTCTTATCACAGGTGACCAGGGGGTTGGTCTCTGTCCCCTGCACAACCTGAGTCCAGTGTCTCCTCAGATTCTGATGATGATGGTGGCCACAGTGTGGCACAGGTGAGGGTTTTGGGGGCTGAATCTGTCCCAGAGGTTGACATCCCACTTCTGTCATCATTGTCACCGCACACAGTCAGAATGCCCACACATACCCTGCCCCTGGAGGCCACAGATATTAGACAGTCAGACAGTGTGGACATTGAACAAGAAAGTGTGATAGCTATGGCTCTAGTGAGTGTAGATACTGGTCATAGCAGACCTCATAGGAGACCTGACAAGGACCCACACATGTGGATTGACAGGGGTGCTTGTAGGAGGTTTGCTGCCCATCCACCACCTGTTGCAGATGTCTCATCATGTGTCACTCAGCACATGTTTCTGGCTATCATGGAGGCACAGGAATGTCCTGAATGGAACACCAGATATAGACTTAGGGTTATGGATGCAGCACAGTCTGACATCTGTGACTGCATCCACCTCACTGGGGCCACCCTGTATTGGTTCACTGATGCAGTGGACAGAGGATGGGCAGAGACAGTGTCTGTCTTGGACTAGACATTGTCTGTGATGGAACATGCTGTTGAAGTTGAGCGCTGAACTCATGGAAGTAGGTCAGCAACACTATCTGCTGAGAGTCCTCGTGGCTATGGACACTCATGCTCCCGTAGTGCCAGTACATTCAGTGCTACAGAGGGGAGTGTGCTGTCTACACCACAATGTGGCAGGCCATGGGCTCATAGTGTTGTATGGTCCTGTGGGGGACACAGTCCCAGCAGACAGCAGTCACTATCAGGTACTAGCACTGCTTCTGATCTTGGGCATGGAGGTGCCAATGCAACACCTGTCAGAGCCAGTTCCCATGTTTGGGGCCAGAGATGGCAAAGTGTCATCTCTACCATGTAAGGTCCACAGCTGTCCAACATACACATGTGTAGGGCTAGCACTGAGCTTGACTGTGTACATGCACACACTCACACACCACTGTCATATGCAGGTCACCTGCAGACACACAGAGCACCTCTCCATGGTCCATCTTAGATGCTCCTCCCTGACTCACACACATGTTGTCTACTATTTGGGCCAGCCTAGGCCTCCTGCATCTCCACACAACACCCTGTGCAAGTGATGTTACCTGGGCCACATCCCTGTCATCCCTGACAATGATGCAGGGAAATGCAGCTATATGTCTGATGCACAGGATGACTATATTACTTAACATGTACTTGTGTAATGCAGTGTTGCTTCACCATGCCACTTGTAGTGGTTAACAACAGATACTGTATGCTGTCATTTGTCATGTGTGCGCCACATATGTTTGTGTACCTTATGTGATCCTTATGTTATATGTTGTTGAATTGGCTGTATAGTTATGCAATGACAGGTGTGCCACGGGTCTGTTTGTTTCTGTTACTGGAGTCTGTTTGGATAACCTATGGATACACAGAGGAAATAAAGCAGCACAGGATGGCATGTCAGTACAGCAGACATATGTAGTCAGCAAGGTACAGCACTATAATTACATGGCTCCATAGGTTCATATGTGTATAAATGGCTAACAAGGACATTTTTGACATTCAGCATACTCATACATCCCTACTCTTTGAGACGGTCTGCTACCATTCATAAGTGCCACCAGAGTTCTGATGGAGATGACGCATCTACATATATCCTGTGTCCAGTACCAACAGTTGCCCGGCAACAGTTATGATTGTTGTGTTCTGCATCCCAGTGAGTAACCTGCACATAATGTGTGTGTGACATGCATAGGGGGCCTGTTTCATGTAGGATGTACTGCCTGTGTTACATACCTGTCTCACCAGAATGTACCATGCATACCACACTGATGTTGCTGGTGTGTAGCACAGGTGACAGATGTGTTAGTCCTGTCGTGGATACCTGGGAGGTACATAGCAGGAACTGACACCTTCCTGTATGGAGTCATGCACATCCCCTCCAAAGCATTTTGAAGACAAACTCCACATGTACGATCCTGACATGGACTCCATAGGACATGCTCTCTACAATGTGTATTGATGTACCTTAGAGCCTTTGTGGCTGCTACAGTTGTATGATATGCCTGTGTAGTGACATGGCAAGGGTGCCATTGCTAGCACCACTTCCAATCAGTGCATACAGGACATGCCAAGGCACACACATAGTGCAAGTTGGCTCTATGTAGGTGTGTACACTTACCCATGTAATGGTACATACTACAGATCACAGTATGTGGTGCATGCAACACACCTCATGTCTGCTAGTACTATAACTTTAAGACATATTATGCTTGATGACATACACAGGCCTTGTTGTGGTCAGTCCTTTGGGGAGGGCCACATCACCCACTACAAATAAAACACTGCAAAACCCTACCAAGGTTATGCCAGATGGATAATGGATATATACACATGCAACAAGTGGGCTGGAGTGAGATTAGACCCCTATCTCTCTACTCTTATACACTATAGATCACAGCAAAGCTAGCAGCAAGTTACAGGGCCAGAAAGTGTATAACAATTGCATGGTAGATATCCCATGAAGGGATACCCATTCATTTTTAGGGAGATACACTCTCTCTCACTCTCTCTCTCACACACACACACACACACACACACACACACACACACACACACACACACACACACACACACACATTAACAGAGTCATGCACCAAGTGGGCTGGAGTGAGATTAGAACCTCTACCTATCTGGTCTTATACATTATAGATCATGGTACCTATTGCACACACCACAAGTTAAGTCTGTTGCTTGTGTGATTGCAGGAACAGTACATGTGCATTACACAAACTAGGCTTGTGTTGACCAGCATCTGTGGCCTGCGATGTGATATTGCTTCATACTGTTATCTGCATCTAGTATCCTAGTGGTGGGGTATGTGTAATTATCCTAGCTATGTGTGTACAGTTACCAGTATGGCCATATGTTGCTGCTTGCAGTTACACAGGCATACCTGTGGGCAGGCACAAGTTGTCCTGTCCATAAATGTGTTGACAACATTATATATTACAACACCTGCTCAACTTTGTCTGTCTATGTGGTGACATCCAGCTGGAACAAGGGTCTGTGAGTATGTGGAATTTGTACTGTTGCACCCTTAGCTTGGATCCTTTGAGCAACAGTATGGCTGTGTGATAGTGGAGATTTACTCACCATTATTGGGGTATGTTGGACAATGCAGACATCCACACACTTATTTCTGTATATAACAGGGATGTATATATAAATGTAGCTGCATGTCACAGTCATCCAATATGCTGATGACTCTCCCTTGATCTGTTTTGCCCTAAACTTTCCTGAACTACTGATCAAAACCCAATTAGCCTTCACCACCACAGAGAACTGGATGCACCAAAATCACCTTTCTCTCAACTCCAATAAATCCAAAATACTAATTTTTCTCCATTTCAAGACTTCCTCTTTGGACAAAAACAATTTTAATGTCCTAAGCCAAACTAACACTGCCATTGAAGTGGTTCCCTCTGTAAAACTCCTTGGCATTACCATAGATGAATACCTCAAATTTGATCTCCACATTCAACAAAACATAAAGAAAACCCACCAAAAGCTAGGTATGCTTTACAGGAACAATTATTTCTTTTCCAACTCCACTACAAATACCTTGGCAATCACCTACCTGCTCCCTTCCCTTCTATATGGAGCCCCTCTACTAACCAATTTATCAGCCACCTACACCGCTAAGCTCGAAGCTTGCTATAATAAGATCTCTAAATTTGCAACTAAATCCAAAATGTCAACTCACCACTGCCTCAGCCTACACTCTCTGAACTGGTTAGAACTCCCTAACCACCTAGACTATCTTCAACTAATCACCGCTCACAAACTAATTTTCTCCCCAGACAAATGCCCAGCATTAAAGGACATCCTTCCTCCATACATCCCTAACAGGTCACTGAGATCTGAGCACCAAAACCTAATCTCCATTCCCAAACCCAAGCGACCCACTGGCCAGCTTTTACTATCCTTCTCTCTAGGTAGAAAATGGAACTCTCTGCCTCCTTCCCTCAGGACTAATGCCCAACATCGAATCCTTCAAGAGCCAACTTTTTCTTCACCTATCTTCTAAATGGAAATGCTCCTGCTTTCACCCCACATAAATCCTAGGGACTCCCCACTAAGCTCCCCTCTACTCCCTCTCCACTACACTCTCTTTATTTTCTATTTTTATCTAAGGATGTAGAACCAGCAGATTTAACTGACTCCTAACATGTAAATATTGTTTCAAAAAAAAAAAAAACCCTCTGCAGTCAAGTTGTTAAACCCTCTCATAATGTATACTATGTCTTAAATGTTTGAATCCAACTCTTGTATTTTCACATTGTAACCTTTATTTATATTTTGCAAACCTGCATTGTTTGGTATTTCATTTTGCAACCTTTATCCTACATTTTGTATCCTATATGTATTAAATAATTTATGGAGCTTTTCTCCCCGGGCCTCCACTGAAAATGGGCACTTCTTGGCCCAGTGGACTTCCCCGGTAATCAAACTGATAATAAATAATAATAATAATAAATATGTATATGTGTTATGTAGATATATGGGGGTGTATGTATCATTTTAATATATATAGCTATATATATCAGTACATATCATTTTGTTACTACATAGCGATAGCTATACTATGCATGTGAGAGAGAGACAGTGGCAGATGGATATATATATGTACATCTGTCTGTATAGATTTTTTTCATTTTGATAAAGGGGCAACAGGATTATGCATTATGTTGACTAAGTGTATGAGCATGCCCAGTGGGACTGTCAGTACTAAAAAACTGACTCCAGTCCACTCTTATCTGTACTCCAGTCTGGGAATTTGTATGTTACAGACATTAACATCGTCCCCTGTTTCTGCAGTACTGCACTTCACTCAGACTGCCCACAGCAGTCTCCAGCTGGGTGCTATACTTATTCTGTGACTGCAGTTGTTAATGTTACACCACCAAAAGACTGAGAGTCTGCATACCTCTCAGCTGTCCTGATTTCCACAGATTGTCCAGTTATTTGCCTCATATGTTTGGTCTGTTCCTCACACATTTGTCATCTTCTGTTGAAGCATTGAATATTGACATCACTACATTGTACTACTTACAGACAAACATTTGAGTTTCAGATGTTATACCCTTCAGAACATATGTAGTAATGCAAAACCTATACTTCCAGTGACTTTCTAGGTTTATGGGGACAATATTTGAAATCTGACCCTATGTTTGGGCATTTGTCTCCCCAATTTAACTGGCTTTGTCCAGATTTCTTGCAGTAAGAGGTATGACAGTCTGTCAAAACACCAACATAGTACTACCTCATGTGCAAAATATGTGAGTAATTCTAGATTAGAACCATTAACACCAACACCCATGCTAGATTCTTTAGACCACTGAGCCACTCAGTTCACCAGACAGATATGAGTGATTCATTACACAATCAACAGCATATCTATGTACATTGTTATCCTGTGTGAGGAGAGACATACAATGGTCTGTGTAATACCTGTGTTACAGCCATAAGATTGCCTGGTCCACTGGTATACCATAGGTGACATTCTGTTAAAGCAGCATGGGTACATTGCTGTGTTGGGGATGGGGGAACAATGGCACATGATCTGCTGGGATATACAGTAGTCCAAATATCATGTGAGCCCACTGTTTAACATCTCCCTTGACTGATGTAGTGAATATTCCAACTATGAGGCCTAGTGACTATTAAGGAACATATACTGTAGTCCCATGCGGATGTTACATCTGTCCAATTAGCCCACTATATTTCCTTGCATAACAGCAGCAGAGCCACACGTATGCTATACTATAGTAATCCTTACAACTGGGGTGTAGCTTAGAGACTTACCTTATGAATGCAGCAGTTGAGAGGCCTGTAGTTCAGGGCTGACTCTGTGTGATACAAACAGTATACTTCCAATACATGGACAGATACAGGCTGTGTGAGTAGTCTGGCATCAACATGTTAACTATATGTATGTGAGTAGGAGTAAAGTGTCGGTCCATAGGGCCCTAGGTTGTTAGTGAATGTGTTATGCATTGTCTCTTAGCCAATGGCGAGGTGTACTGGGCATGCATACATCTGCCTACAGGGACATCATCAGGGAGCTCCTCCTCCGAGTCCTCTTGTGAGTGTGGTTGTGGTGAGCTAGGCTGTGGTGTGGGACAGTATATCCTTTCCATTCGCTGATCCTGCTGCAGCTGTTTCCACAGGATCATATTGTGTAGCATGGCACATACTGTAAACATATGTGCACATGTGGCTGGATAGTACTGCAGGTTTCCAACAGATATATTAAGGCAGTGAAACCATGACTTCAGCAGCCCAAACACACACTCTATAACATTAAGAGTTTGTGTGTGTGTCTCATTATGGTATTCTTTGGTGGGTTTGTGTGCATTTCTGATGGGTGTCTTCATCCACGGTTCCAGGGCATAGCCACCATCCGCCAGTAAAAGGCTGTGTGGGATGTCCCCCTAGAAAACATCTGGTACAGCTGTGATGTGTGCCAGATATGGGAGTCGTGATAACTGCAGGGCTGCTAGCACACACATTCATGATAATCCTCTGGGCATTGCACATGACCTGGCAGTTGGAATGGTACCCCTTGCAGTTGACATAGATTCTATCCTGCTCACTTGGTGGTGTCTTGATGTGTACATGAGTGCAGTCTATGGCACCCAGTACCTGAGGGTAGTGTGCTACATGGTAGAAGTGTTGCATATTGCTGGCCCTCACCTTAGGGGTAAGGGGAAAATAAATGTGCTCACTGGCATCTGCTAATGTGGCATCCAGAAAGTGGTGGATTACCCTGGATGCTGATGCCTGTGACATCCCCATCATGTCCCCAGTTGGTGTTTGGAAGGTACCTGTAGCTAGCATTCTAAGGGCTACCCATACCTTTGTTTCCATTGGGATGAGTTCCACTCTGTTGGTTCTGGGTCTGAGTTGAGGTGGCAGAGCTGGGTGAGTTCTTGTAGTATGCCCCTGTCCACCCTGTAGTGCTCTACAATCTCCAGCTCATGTAGTTTCTAGAAGGTTACCCTGGGCCTGAATGCTCTTCTCCTTCTCTGTCTAGACCTATTGACTGCAGCACTAGCAGCAGCAGTGACTTCAGCATCTAGGACATACAGATGTAGCAGACCTGCAGCAGACCCGAGCATTCTTTCACTTAAAATTCTCAAGTCTGTACTCTAATGGTGCAGATATGGGTGAAAAATTAATGTAGTGTGCATGCATTCTTTATATTGCTCTACTGTAGGTGCTAACTGAATGATTGACTACCTATGATGCATTCCACCTGTCTAGTATATCATTAGCATCCTTTACTGGCCATAGTTTAAGTTAAACAAGGGTCACAAGTAATTAATACATTATTGCTTTTTAGATACTCTCAGCAATGCGGCATGCTGTGAAGGTAAACAAAGCTTAGCAGTCACTGTACACACCCCTCTGAAAGGTCATGCTCAGCACAGTGGCATCTGTACAAACACATGGAAACACGTGCCCCAAATTTAAATAAAGCTTAGCAGCCAGTACACAGACCCCCCTGCTGATTACAGTGGTGTGCCATGCAAACAGGTGTGGCTGAGCTCCAATGAACTTACAAATCCTCAGACACACACCCCTCTTGATGTCAGCTATCTCTTCTGTGGATGCCAACATAGTTCTGTGCCTACACAGAAGGGATATGCAGACATGGATACCCATTTGTGCTATTCAGTAACCCCACCTCATTTGCGTAGGGATCTGTGCACACATCCTGAAAACTATGCACTGTGGAGAGCTGCACAAACATACCCACATCATTAAAAAAAAATTAAATTATTTTAAATTATTTCCATTATGTTTTTGGACACACAGTGGATAGTCTGGCTCATATCTGTATGTCGTATGCCATTTCTGTCCATCTACCTGTGTTTTTACAGCTCCTGTTGTCTGTCTGAAATCCTGTATATGGACTTTTTATGTGTACACTATGGACACCAGCACAGGGTCTGCAGGGCTGCCTATTTGCTTGCTAGATCACTTTACTTGCCTCATTTGCATGAGATTGACCTCTTTATGTGGTGATTTGCATGCCACAGAACTTCCCGTGTTGGCGTGCTCATGTGCGCCACTCAGCAGTGTTTACTTAATTGCAAACCTGCTTATTTTTGAGTAAGCAGTGTGCCACGATGCCTACATAGTAAAAAAGACTGTGTAGCCTTTATAAAATTCCCCCCAATTGGAATAGTCTGGCATCTCTCTTTCAGAAAAAAAACATTATGGTTATATATCAATTTTTGTTACCTATGATGTTCCTCACTGAAGTGCAGCACCCAGGAAAATGGCAAAAAACTTCAATTTAGAAGTTAGCAAGATTTAAAAGATGCATCTTGTAAGGATGGCTTAAAGAGGTTTGCCAAATACATTTGAAGACAAACCTGCAAATAATATTTTCAGGTATTGATATAACATTAAGTACTGCTGTCCTTGTTGCTTCCTGCTGTTTACACTAATTACATTTTTTATACAATGTTTTCTATACATTTGATTTTACTGTTGCACTTTAATTTTTATCAGTCATTGTGATTTTTCAGTTTGCTAATTTGTTGTACTTCTTTATTGCAATTTAAATATATTTTGGGAAATGTTTGTTGTTCTAATGAAGTTCTGCTTGTTGTTAGGGACAAAAGCACTTAATGTTGTGTTTATATTAAACCATTTAAACATCATTGAGTTTTTGACTTTCTTCTACCCTCCTTTGTCATTCCATTAGTTGTGGACATGGTTTTGGGCACTTAGTGCTTGGACCTTCTTGGTTTATTTGCCTTTAACTTGCTCTGAGGCTTCTATTTTGTTTGGTAGATGTACTAATATAATTATGTATGCAAAAGGTATAGCAATATCATTTGCTTTCTTTTTGTAAGGGGTGCATCTTTTGCAATGGTAGTCAGTAGTCAGGGTTCCACCAGTCAGTTTCTTTACTTGCAAC
Organism: Protopterus annectens; assembly: GCF_019279795.1. Taxonomy (NCBI): domain Eukaryota; kingdom Metazoa; phylum Chordata; order Ceratodontiformes; family Protopteridae; genus Protopterus; species Protopterus annectens. Next base: position 50,953,584 of record NC_056736.1, read on the forward strand.
TATTTTTTTACATTGTTTTACTGAGATTCACAAATACTGTTCAATAAGGGAAGCCATATGACAACAATAAAAGTAACAGGTAAACAGAGCAGCAGACCAAATACAAATGTAATCATTTTGAACAATAAAATAGTGTATAATTGTACTCATCAAATTACCACTTCTAAATACAAAATTCTAACACAAAAGGAATTCTTACAATTAAACTCTAAGAATTCTAGTTTGCCCCATGATGTAGATACAATTGACACTGTCTGTTTAGAGTTCGAATGAGAAAACAGCAATACTTGTGTGGACTAATTAGTAGAAATCTATATCGAAATTCTACCTTGTTGCCTTTGAAATTAGAGGCAAGTACAGTTCTCTCCCCTTTTATATATGAGAAAATACATCTAACAAAGTTTAGATAATCTTTCAAATAATTCCCATATTAAATATGGGCGTTATTCTACTATACTGTAGTTAGCACACTCTTAGTGGTCCTTGCAGCACCAATTTAACATAAAGTTGCATTTTAAACAGTGTATGTTTTGCCCTAAAACATTGTATTCCCATGTAAATTTAATCTTGTGTTCAAAGATTCTTTAAAAGATCTGATCAGATTTTCTCTATTTCTCCCTGAAACATGATCAAAATATATGCAAGACATTTAAATAATTTTTCTTGCATCTCCAGCATGATATATAAAGATATGCACACATATAAGTAAGTTAATATAACAAACATTAGATCGACTTACATATAATTGATGAAAGCTGAGTGTCTTGAGCAATGGTAGTGTTACAGAACTGTTTTTTTTTTTTTATAAGGTAAAGTATAGAGTTTGGGTTAGAGGCAGGGCCAAGGTTAAGGTTAACATATATTTGTGAGGTGGTGCTGGGGTTAAGCATTTGTATGCATACATTTCAGTTATTAATAATAACAAAATATATTTTCAATACTAATATTTTAATTACTCATCATACATAAATACACAGACCAGTTTCTGATAAGGCAATGCATTTAAAGCCATTTTTTCTTCTTCAGTTAACTCTTTTAGCAACTAACTGTGCTATAATGTTGACATTTCCTCTGACACAATGAAAAGTTGCTATGAAGAAAATGAGAAGATTTTCCCTTGCTACAGATAATATTCATTGGGATATTTAGTAAACAAGATCATTAGTGGGTTTTTTTGGAGAACATAGTGTTAATTTGAATCCTAGAAAATAATTAAACTGAACACGAAGTTGCAGGCCTCAGTCATTCAAGAAAAGTAAAAATGAGTTACCAGCTTTTTCTTTTTTCCCTTTGTGAAAAAAAATGGTGGGTATAAAGCATTTCTAATATATCAAAGTGGTTTGGTAGCCTTTTTCAAGAATTCTTTCATTCCTGTAAAGAAACTGGGTGGTTGAAAAGGCAGCTTTCAAATATCTTTTTAAGTTTTGCTGGCTTAGGTTCATTGCTTCATAGGTACTAGGCTAACAAGCAATAGGAACATTTTAAGCATAGCCATGCATCCCAAATTTCTGACAAGTTCTAGTACCCTTGCTAAGTGTAAGCCAGAGCTTTGGAGGTGAACCATTTACAAGCTGCCAGTGTCCATTAGAGACATATGTATCAAACCAGGGATGAATTTCCTGCTCTTCATCCAATTGTCCAAGATACTCTTAAAATGGGTTAGGGAGGAGCTCTGCTTCACATGGATGGGGAGCCTGCTCCAGGGAAGGGGTAGTCTCTGGGATACATACTGGTATCTCCAGCAGGGCTTATTTATATAACAGGCAAAGTTTAAGACTTTAAAATGGGTAATTCATGTACTGTTTGTTTTGTTGATATGCAGGATGTCCATCAGTGTCATGCCTGACAATGCCTTTTATGCCAGGCATCAATCTCCCCTCAGCAGCCTGTAGGAGACAAAATACAGGGATAGGGCTCTGAGGTGGTTTGCATATGATCTGTTATTTATGCCCTGTATTCTTTTAATGAGGAATCTTTGTGGATATTCCATTTTTTGGATCTGCCTGGTTAGGAACATACCAATGGGAGCAGTGTGTATAATGGCAGGTCTAATGAATGCTGAATACAGTGGAGCAATGACCTCCCTGAACCTAGATGCCATACCTTTGTTTATAAGTTGCACAACATAAATGATTTCCATACTACCATAGACACGTGATGCTCAAATTCTAGATTACTGTCTACGTGTGTCTCTAAGTTCTTGACTACTGAATCAGCTCTTAGGCATGCATTGTCAATATGATAGCTAACAGAGGTGTCTGACTTCTTGAAGGATATGATTATGTATTTCTTGGCACTTCATTTTAGTCCTTGGCTCTGACATCAGTTATTTGTCTATGACAGGCCTTCTTGGGGAACATTAGTGTTGGTGGGGGATTCTATGACTGCTCCTAATTTGCAGTATTCTGCAGATATGGTCAGCGAGGCCCTTGACATTAGCCTTGACTTCAGAGAAGTAGATGCCAGAAAGGAACAGTAACAGGGGACAATCACTGAGGGCGTTTGCTGGTGATTGATATCTGTAATTCTAGGGTCCTGTCTGTCAGCCAGCTGGTTATCCACTGGATGACATAAGGATTTATACCTAACCTCTTGAGTTTTTTGACAATGTCCTTGGGTACTGTATCAAATATCTTGGCTTTGTCAAGGTAGGCAGTGGGAAACATTTTACCTTTATCCATTATTTGAGTGACCTTCTCAAATAAGTCCAGCAGATTGAGGAGGTATGACATGTCCTTGATGAAACCAAACTGGGTTGGGTCCAGTGTCTGGAGGTTTTCTAAGTCATTATTGATAATTTCCATAATCATTTCTTCTATGGCTTTGTATATGAGACTAGTAAGACTTAAAAGTCTTTAGTTTCCAGGGACTGTGATGGCCTGCCTTTGTGCCGAGGGATGACAGTTTCTGTTCTCCATTCATGAGGCACAAAGCCAGTTTGGAGTCTTTGGTTAAATAGTGATTACAGACAGCCTGATAGGTCATCCTTACTGCTATTTAAAAGGCAGCCTGGAATATTGTTGTACCCCATTGATGTAGTGTTCTTAATCTAGAGAGGGCATTAAGGACCTTTTTCCAAGTGATAGTTGGGGGAGTTATATTTGATGGCATTTCCTGAGGGGAGGCTGGAGGACAGACAGGGGTAGAGTTAGTATTGAATTTGTCTGCCACTATGTTTGCTATATTTTCTGGCTCAGTATAGGTTGATCCATTAAAGATGTTGTCTGCAAAATTATGTATTGCTTTTGAGTTTGCGGGCATAGCTAATGAATGCCTTGTGGTTGTCTTTGGCCTTGGTGGACAAACTGACCTCATATTTAAGTTTGGAAGACTTTATTTGTCCTCTGAGTAGTCTCTTTAGTTTGATGAGAGTACTTTTATCTCACTGGGTGCGACACTTCCTCATTTTGCCCTTATTTTCTTCTTCTGTTATACAGCCTATCAGTGTTGTGATTCCACCTGTGAGGATTGTTTTTTGAATTACTTCTGTACTTATTTGTGGCGGGTACAGCTGCATCTATGTAGCTATTGACATGCTCTATGTAGCTATTGACATGCTTGTACCATTTTTTGTGAACAGTTCTGCATAGGCAGCAGTGTTCTCATGGCCTGAAATTATTAGGAGTTATATAAAAGCAGATGTATTTAGTTTTATTTTAAAACCTGAGGAAGCGTACTTGGATGTACGTGAAAGCGCTTGTTTGATATATACCTCAAATAAATCTTGTTTGTTCATCATCGTGGAGGTCTCCACTTGTTTTATCCTGGCCTGAAATTATTCCAAGATATCATTTAGTAGGAGGAGGTTAGTCTTACAGTAGTTCCTGAACATTCCAGAGTTAGCTAGGGATCTGGGTTTTATTTTTACTTCAAAGGAGACCATTGCGTGGTCTGACCTTACAAGAGTAGAAATCACACTAAGGAGTAATCTCCCATATTACTGAGGACCAGATCCAGTAGGTTTAAGCCCCTGTTCATTGTTTTGACAATCTGGTCTAGGAAAATTGTATTTACAAAATGTTGGAATCTCTATGCCAACATTTTGTGCCATATATGTTTCCCAGTTAATTGTGGGTTAATTAAAGTCACCCATGAATATGGTATTGGATTGTCTAGTGGGTTTTCAGTAACTTAAATATATGTTATGGGTTTCCTGTGTTATTGTTATAGCTTACAAGGATGTGGTATTTGATTTTGCCTTTAGTGATTTTTACATGGAGAAGTTGAAGTGCATCTTTCTGTTTGACCAGCCTTGAAGTACATTTATTTCTGATGTAAACTGAGACACTTTCACTTTTTGGCACTGCCTGTGTAGTAGTTGGCATAAAAGGCATCATAGCCTTGCAATGGTGGCGTCCTTTCCATGGCTTTAAACCATGTCTCAATGACTGCACAGATGTCAACATTCTCTAGGGTGAGGAGAGCCTGTAGGGAGTGAAATTTCTTGTTTAATCTGCTATTATTGAGCAGTAACACATTTAAGTAATGCAATTCCAGAAGTATTTTCAGTTTGGCATTGTCTAAAATGACAATATGAAGAGGACAATATTTTAGTTAATATTCAAAAGCCTAGGGGGAGAGGTGAAGACCATCCTTGACAAACTACTGTGGTCTATTAGCCATCTCCTTCCATGCTTACAAATATTGAAACCCCTTAGAATGATACCAGAAACCAAGTCAATTAATGTGAGTCATCTTCTCTACATATCGTGGCATCATCCTTGTTGAATGCAAAATGCTGCTCAGTGCTAGGATCATACCAGCCTGGGACACATATTCTGATAGCTCCATGATGTCTCTCTTCATATAGCCTAGGAAAGGACATCTCAGGTCATTTACTTTCACATGGACTATGGCTGAGTCATGCTGGTACATGTGGTCCAATGACCTGAGTGTGTGTGTGGAATATGGCAGATCCTTGCCCCTGATAAGCAGCTGGCAGTGACTTTCTCCTTACTTAGCCTGGTGAGAAGAACATTCAGTGTGTCTCACAATGGAATCTTCAATGACCAGAATGTTGCATTGTCTGGTGGCTTGCCTTATGAGTTCAGGGGGTTCCTATTGGAACATTGAATTTTCAATTGTTTGAATCAATAAAGATCGACCATTAATGATCGAACAATTGAAAATTTGAATTCTTTAAAATCAACACTAAAAAAAAAGAAAAAGTAAAGGGTTTAGGCAGGGGGGCAAGCACCCCTGCACCCCCACACACCCGCTACTTAAATATGCCAACTCCAAGATCACGCTACAGTGCAGGAAAGGGAAATCTTCCCTTTTTACACCATAGTGCATTAAGGTGTGATCTCAGAGTTGGTATATTTAAGTAGCTTTAACCTGTCAGGGTACTTTTTATTTTTATTTTTTTTTTTTATTTCAAAGTTATGGAACTTCGATCATATGGTGTCGACCATATGGTATCTGAAGTTCTGTAACTTCGATTTTGTAATAGGTAACTGAGTTTAGGACTAGAGGCTCCATTAGATGTTGCTGTATATGTTGATGTTGTTTTGAAAGAGTGCATTTGAGGCTGCAGAGGGCATCTGTTATACACGCTTCTTCTCAGAAGTCTTTGGTGTTTAGGAATATTGCATTTAAGTGCCTCAGCACATGTGAGTCTATGAGTCTAATTTGTGCTGTATGTGATGGATGCCGTGTGTGTACTGCTGACAACCTGATTGACATTAGGAGTGCTTTTATGTCACAGCTTTACCTCCAGTGCCATCACATAAATATGTTTCTCACACTGGCTGTCAGTAAACAAGAAATAATTTCTATATTACTTCAGGATGTCCTTATCCACCAAGATGGCAATGAAGACAGTGGGAAAGTTTATATCTATGGCAAATGGGGCCTTTTTTATTGATTAGATGGTTGCAATGAAGATATGGAGTAAAGACAGAATCATCTGGTTTACAACTCTGGGGGCAGTGCTGGTCACTGTGCAAACTAGTTGTCCTGTGTGCAGCTAAGTACTGGAGACATTTTAAGAGTGCTTTTAAGGGAAAAATGTCAACTCAAGGTACCTGCATCTATACAGGGAGCTGCCAAACACTTGAGGAGGAAACTACAAAAGTATGACTTGATGATTTATGGATGATATATTTAAGAAGGTATTGATATGTTAGAGAGCAGCTAATCAAGCAGTATTTACTGAAAAGTACTAACTTTGTATAGAATGATGAATAGTGGAGATCCACTCAGCTACTACCTGGCTACTGCTAATGCTGGTCTCACCACAGCTTAATGCTGCTGGATACAATGTCCCTTTGTTTCTTCTCTCACCAGACGAAAAACAGTAGATGAGAAGTAGGCCACAGGCTCTTTTGTGATTAGCAGTTTTGTTCCAGGTAATGCAGAGGTCTATAAACATGTTCTACATGTTTTCTGGTAGATGTCTTGAACAGCAATAAAACCAACCAGGATGGTCCTCCACAGGCACTCATTTTGCAATCAGAGACAGTCAGGAATCAATATCTTGCACTTTTTCTCTCACCAGGAGAACAAAACAGTACCACAAATTCAAAATTGTCATTTATGAAGCAGTTATCAGACTTTCTGATGGTCAGTAGTCTCTGGGAAATAATGTCTCCATGCTCCTTTTACCAGGCGCTAAACAGAAGCACTAATCCCAGGATGACTATTGAGTGGTGGAATGTGTGCTGTCCAATGATTGGCAGCCTTGAACCAGATGTTGCATATTTTAAAGGTAAGATGGATACAAATAGTTAATATCCTCTGAGTTTCAGTATGCATGAAGAAGTTACATATGAAAGAGGTGGTAACTCAAGCTTTAGCAGCCTAAGGGGAGAGGCACTTATTTTAAATGAGCAAGATAAATTGGATGGGGATGGACACTTAGTATTATGGCACTGTGGAATCAAGTGGGAGGGCCAATGCATTTAAATAGCTGCAGGGATGAGTGAATTTACAAAATAATTGTGTGCTTACTGAAATTATCCAATGAAAGAGGAGAAGAGAGGAATTTTGTGGTCAGATTAACCATAAGGGATGGTCAACTAGTGAGACAGAGTTAAAAACACAAGAACACCTGCAGGGTGGAACAGTAAAACAATTATACATTTTTGTGTGACTCACGAGAGACACAGATCTAGTTTCTTTCCTACTTAAATATGCCCTAGAAAACAGACTTCAATTAAAACATAATGTAATGAAAATATGCCACAATATACAAGGCAAAATAAAACAATACAAATTGAAAGGAAATATAAGGAAAAACAAAGTAACTTTTCCCTGACATCAGTCTACGCCAGAGTCAGACTGAGCTTGGTTATTTTTGACAAGAACTCAATGTAAATGTATGGAATTCAACTATTGGATGTTAGATATTTGATTTTTCAGATATTTATTGCTACAGTTGTAAATAAATACAGTACAAAAACTAATCAAATGCCAAGTTGTGTTTTGGTTATTGTGACCAGTTTTGTAAGTTACAGTTATATTAGTCCACCTCTATGACAACTGCGAGTGCTTTGCCTAAAGAGACATTGAAAACATATATCACCTAGAGTAGCTTTGGTTCAGCAATAAGTTATATAAACAGATGAAACTATTTGATATATTAGTCACATCACATTTATATATAGGCATATTTAATATCTATGTTGTGTTTCAGTGGTAGAACTCACTTTTAAGGATGATAAATAAATTAGCAAACCTCTTGATTAATTGTGGTGTGGCTAGTAATGTATTTGTTTTAGGACTGCAGTGGTCTGATATATTGTTTACATCTGAGTTTTCTTAATTCTATTAATGCAAAATATTCTTATTTTATAATGGCATTACTATGTTCTTCTTATGATAATTAATTAAAGTACTGAGGTTATGGCAATCTGAGAATCATGATAATTTTTTTTAACAGGCAGAATCCACAGCCATTGAGCATCCCCAGTTTGACTTCAGCACCAGACAAATTATGACAATAGTGCTTGTCTCAGGTTAGAAAGAATAAAAAATGACATGTGGTATTAGATAGCTGGGTGCAGATTTATAATGCAGTAAAAGAAGACATAACATTTAGTCAGCAATCAGAGAAATAATGATGTTTTTAGCTGCATAACCATTACAGATTTATTATTTTGTGTGGTTTTGTGTGTGTGTATGTGTGTGTGTGTGTGTGTGTGTGTGTGTGTGTGGGTGTGTGTGCGTGTGTGTGTGCACTCATGTGTATGTGTGTGTGTGGGTGCGTGTGTGTGTTTGTGTGTGTGTGCACTCATGTGTGTGTGTGTGTGTGTGTGTGTGTGTGTGTGTGTGTGTGTGTGTGTGTGTGTGTGTGTGTGTGTGTGCAGCAATGAAACTTAAACTGGTCTTTGACGTTTTGCATATTTCTATGATATCCTGTTATTTTTGACAGTTCACTCTGCATGGCTTGATCTATTTTTAACTTCAGAAACTGATGAACTATTTTACAAAGTGTAAGGTTGATGTTACATAAAAACAGAAGAGTTTAACAAAGCAATGCTCACATATTAGCCAAAATAACTTTATTGTCAAAGCATAGTATGCATGCACTACTGTAACAAAATCATGTCTAGTGCTTCTGCTTGTATTTTGCTTTGTGCTCAATGATCACATAAGTATGACAATTCTCATACCCAACACATTCTGTCATGCATTATTCTTATGCTATTAGCTGGTAATACAAGTGTTTATGATGCACTGAAACATGGCGTCGTAATTATGTGAATGTACTTATCATGACTGCTACCCTTATCGGCTATTACAAAAAACATAAGCCTCACCTAGGATGCACATTTCTTAATTAATCTAGAATTTTTGATTTAATTGCACATAAGTAATTAGTACAGAGAATGTGATTGTCCTTCACTGGTGGTTATCATCTGAAATGGATCTTGATGTAGCATTCAGACCATTACAGAGGCATTGAGTTGAATACTGCTGTTACCTGGGATCAACTCTTCATCTGTCAATTTACTTAGTACAAATGATTCATTCAACAGGGTTTTTATGTAGCCAAAAACTCAAGTGCCAGAAAACAGACAGCTGTAGTAAAACAGAATGTAGGTACAGCTGTTAGTACTAAATGTATTTGTGTTATTTGAGCTGACCTGAAGACACGAACTAAACTCGGGGGACAGAACAAAATATTGAATACATAATGATGAGTCAGTTACCCAGCTTATATAATGCATGATCAGTAATTTTCACTGGGGAGTGACAATGTTAGGACAGATTCCTATTTCATGAACAAAAATAACATTGCATATTTGATTTGTCATAGTTGGTTTTGCTGCATAAAAGACAGATTTCCTTTTGAAATGCAGAAAAAATCATAAACTATATTGGAAAAGTAGCAGCTGCTATATTCATTCATAAGGTGGTTTAAAAATTATTGTACTGTATGATGGGGTTTAAATTTTCAAAACAGTGAAAGCTACATTTATACTTCTGTCACACAGAATAAAGCTTTCAAACCTTGACAGTTGTTGATAGTGTGCAACAAATCATTCAATAAAATAATCTTTTTTCTTTAATAATGAAGCAATGTGAGTGATGCTTGGTCTAGTTAAAGTGAGATTTTAATCAACGGGATAATACTGACCAAGTACAATGCTAAAATTTAGAATATGGAAACCGACAGAAGGTGAGTTTGAAATCTGTGGACAGACTGCACAAAGTGGCAATGTTATAGTCACTTACTGTGCTAAAATGTTTGTTGACAAACATTCATCTGAAAGACTCAAGAAGAATGTTGCACATCAGCTGCATCTACTAAAAATGCAGAGACAATTCTATGTTAGAAAAGCAAAGCTAAGTCTATACTATTATACTGTGGGGATGAGCATTGGAAATGTTAAGAATTTATGAGCCCTTAGTTGAATAGTAACTTTATATGGATACATCTGATAGTGACATCCCATTCATTTGCAAAAAAAAAAACAAAAACATCAAGCATGCTAATATGTTTAGCTGGATAAACGTGTTCTGTGTTTAGTACACCACTCATCAATACCACAGTTCAATGATCCGGCCCATGGTAATGACAGGTGGTGTACCAAAGACTAACCGGTTATATAAATGGCACTCCACTGTGCTATGAGCTCCACTGCTACATAGGAGGGACGGAAACATACTGTGCCACATGGAAGTGGGTGCAGCCAGATATTAATATGTAACTGTCTAAGTAAGTTATACATTTAAACCAGAATCCAGAACTGGGTTTAGTATATCAAGATTTACCCACAGTTGGCATGGTTTGATCACAAGGGTGAAGTCTGAGTGATTAAGTAAAACCAGCCATGGGTAAATCCTGATATACCCACACTTAGAAGTGGATTATTGCTATTAAACAATGACATTACTTAAGAAAGAAATTTCTTACCTTTCTTAAATAATGTCTTTCTATAAGGTCAATGAAGTGTTCCTCCATGTTTTTCATTTTTTACTGAAGTACTGATCATGAACATGGGATTTAAATCCCCACACTTGCACAGTAAATCAGTGTACTGCAGAAGTGATGGAGAAAAGAGAATTTCTGTTGCTGATTTTTATTTAATGTCAAGATTTTATGAAGGGCAGCACAGAAACAGAAGGCAAATCAGGTGCATGTCTTTTTCTTTTTGATAATGTACCTGATTTTTCTTTTATTTTGCTCTGTATGCTTGGGGTTTAAATTTTCCAAACTGCATTTATACTTTTGTCAAACAGAGTGCAGCATATTCCAATAGAAAGTCTGCCACTCGATACTTCAGTGACTGGACTTTATTCTGTTGGTATATGCGCGATTTAAAACAGGCACAATGACTTGGTTGTCCAATCTGTGAGCTTGTTTTTGAGTACAAATGAGGCATCACTGTAATACATAATGCATCCTTCTACCATGTGCTTTGTATGACTCCAACTCGCATTCTGACTCAAATAATAATAAATCTACTCATTCTAACCAATCATCCCAGCACCTAAGCAACAAATCAATAACAATTTCTCCTTACATCTGTAACTGGATGGATGTCTACCTTCATAGATTAATATAATAATTTGATTATCTCAATGAGACACACATTCACCATATAGCTCTTTTGCTCAACCAACACAGGTATACGTAACTGCCCAGCAAATACATTTCAGTATGCTCAGTCTTCCAGTGTGGAGGAACATACCCTAACTGAGGTACCAATCAAAATTCAACCTGTTTACATATTAGCTCTAATGTAGAAAAAAAACTGCACAACACCAGAAGTAAAACTTAGGCTTATCAGCATCAATAAAAGAAGCATATGCAATGAAGTAACATATCACACATATTTCTTCAAAGTAACTCAGACCTGGTTAAAAACTTCACTACAAAATAAAGAAATACTTCATCCATGTAAATCACAGGAATGGTGCCTCTACTTTTCTCCAGCTCACTACAGCTAACCCCCAACTCACCAACTCAAAGTGTATCCTTAAACTTATTAATGCTGAATTGCTTATTACCTTGCTTAATAAGTAAATACAAGTGAAGTGTACAAGTTACCATCAATGAGTGCCACAAATTTATTTACTTGTTTTATGATTCTATTTCTTGTGCCATTTTATGTTTCCATTTTTATGACTCTGTTTAATGTATTATTTTAAACCTAGAGCCTTCCTCCTTAGGCATCCACTGAAATGTGATTCAATTCCCAGTGAAACTTTCCTGGTAAACAGATGCAAATAAAATAAGTAACAGTGGTTGCAGACAAGAATCAAGTCTTGTATTGTATTCCATAATGTACAAGGCAATAAAAAGATTAACGCTGTAGAAGAAATAAGTGGTACAATAAAGAGGTAATTGAAATCAAATGTTCTAAGGCTGTATCAGTTTATTTTTCGGGAATTAAAGTCCAAAAAGTATATATTATAGTTACATAAAGCAATTAGCTTATATGAAACAGAACTACATCACTGCACAAAAGAAAACATTCATAGCTTACTGCTTTCTACAATGGGTAAAAGCAAACTGAGATTTTTTTCCAGAAAGAATCATTAAACATAAAGAGAGGTAGGTAAATGAGACACTGTTGAAATATAAAACTAGTATTTAAAAGCCTAATGTTTAATCAGCAGGATTGTGTGTTCTAATAAGATCATCCACCACAATGAGCAATCTGAATGAAGTACAGCCTATCTTATTGCTGTTCTGAATAACAATATGTTTCTGAGCTGTGATTATGTTGGAACTATTTTAATTGCAAGGCAATCAGTCAAAGTACTATTTCTGGGAGCAATGAAAGTGAAGAAATGGATGGAGGTGAAAGGCTTTCTAACTACAAAAGCAGCAAAATAAACCACATCATCTTTACAATTGTTGCTAAGGAATACAAATAATTGACCTTCTCATGGACATTGCATTGTAAAACTAGAGGCTTAAGAAAACACTGGTGCAAGTCTCCTATAGATCTTACTGCCAATATACTTTATGTTACTTTGGAAATGGTCTGTATATACAGAAAAATCAAAGGAGACAGTGACCAAACAATTCATAGTGATCATCTAACTATGTGTTACTTTAGAACACTTGTTAAGGCCCACAGCCTAAACTAATTATTCAGTGAGGCACAGGAAGAGGGTTATGACTGCTAGTTTTAATGCAAAAAAGAGGATTTTTTATCAGATGTTTACCCAAATGCAAATCATGGAAAGACTATTCTCTTTAGATTGCAATAATTATATTTCATTATACAAATTCCCCCCATTAATATTCAAAAATGTGCTTACTGATTGGTCAGCGTGCACGTTGTAAATCAGAGTTATAGTAATGGAAAAAGGTCCAGTCGCCCGGACTTTTTCCATTACTATAACTCTTTTTTCTCATTGTTTTGCTATGTTAAACGAGTTTAACATAGCGAGACAGCTTTAAAAAAAGCAACAGAGATTCTCCGTTGCTTTTTTTAAAGCTGTCTCGCTATGTTAAACCCATTTAAAATAGTGAAAACAGTTTTTAAAAAGCAACGGAGATCTTGCTTTCTCCGTTGCTTTTGCCCACAGTTCTGATGTACTGCGTAGGCATACGCATGCGCAGTACATCAGAACTGCCGCAGAATACCAGACAGCTGTGGAAGGGCAGCAAGGAGGCATTATACAATGCCATTATTTAAGAAAAGTAATTTTTTTTTTCTTAAATAATGTCATTGTATAATAGCAATAACCCACTTCTGGGTGTGGGTAATGCTGGATTTACCCACGGTTGGCTTTGTTTGGCCACTCGGGCTTTGCCCTTGTGACCAAACCACACCAACCGTGGGTAAATTCAGCATTACCCACACCCAGGCGTGGGTTATTGCTATATTATTTAACTCTTTAAGTATCAGCTGCAAATTATCTTGGTATCATGGGAAATGGTCAGATCAGGTGGTTCTAAAATAACCCATTCTTTTCCTGTTGCTATGACTCCTGCAAAAAAAAAAAAAAAAAAAAAAATCCCATCCCGTGAAATATTAAGGGTACATATTTCATTAGTACATTAATTGCACTAGTGAATTAGAACCTGGACATGAGATGAGATGCTGTTCAGTAACATTCCATCTTTCTTCTTCCCTAGTCACATGGTAAGGTCATGGTCAGCATGTACACACTCTTTTAAGTTATTCCTTGAGCTGCAGGATCAGTGGTTTACATTGACTTTATCCCTCACCTTAGGAGCAATTGAGTTCTAGGGAAAACTTGAGCCTGGAAGTCTGCAGTGTGTACAGCTGTGACTAATTACTTTGTGTCAGGTACAATCACTGAAGCAAATTACATACGAGAGTTGCAAGTTGCTGCTCATGTAATTAACTGATTTTTTTTTTAATTAAAAAAGAGAAGCAGACTCTACCTTGTGTGCTGCTGAAGAGGATAGGTAAGGGCAGTAGTCTGTCTTTTGGTGGGGTGAGACTGTAGACAGAGAAGTGAAATATCCCAATAATTCACCGGGTAGCACTAAAGTGAAAAACTATTTTAGATTGATTCTGTTTTGTTTGTATTGGAAATACAGCCTGTGTACTGTGTGTGTGTGTGTGTGTGGGGGGGGGGGGGGTAAGAATTTTCTCTTTGGTTGGACTGATGTTAGATTGTTCAGTGTTGTATCAGATGGTTGGCACAACAGACAATTGCTAGTGATCTTCTATGGGGTCTACTTCATATGACCTAAATTTCATTTGACTGAAATTCATTTGACTGAGACCAAAACACTGAAAGTTCAAGAGACTGAAAACTCATTTGACTGAAACTCATAACACTGACAAATTAAAGTAAAAGGTATATGCCCTTTTCCCCACTGTAGTGCGATCCTGGAGTTAGTATATATAGTTATGGGGGTGTGGGGTGCACAGCATAGTTTAGGTAAATATTGTCTTCTGCAAAGAGTTATTCATTGCAGTTATTAATATCCATGTGTATGGTTTAAAATGTATAAAGTATGTGGGGGCTTCACCCCCACACCCACCCCAATGTGGGGGGCTGTGCCCCCACACCCCCTAACTATATATACTAACTCCAGATCGCACTACAGTGGGGAAAAGGGCATATACCTTTTACTTTAATGTGTCAATGTTATGAGTTTCAGTCAAATGAGTTTTCAGTGCTTTGAACTTTCAGTGTTTTGGTCTCAGTCAAATTAATTTCAGTCAAATGAAATTTAGGTCATATGAAGTAGACTCCTTCTATAAATAGGATATATTTTTGTATTAGGCAACAGGACTGGTGTTTATAGACAAAGTGAATAGTGTATTTTAGGAATTATACAATAACAGTTCATCACTAACCAAAAATAAGCACACTGATTGGACAGACCAACCAGCATGCTTGTTGTAAATCGACTGTACCAATATAAAAACATCCATCAAATGATGTACCATTGAATGGCCATACTTTCTGTTGGCATATGCAGAGGAAACAGAACAGAATATAAGAAAACTCAGGTATGATCTGCAAAATTAAAGAAACAGAAACATATCCAATTTTCCTTGTATTTCTGCTGTCTCTCTACTAAAAGTTTGTCAGTCTTACCACTCAGCTGTCCAGATTTTCACCTCATAGATTTGGTGATTTCCTCATAAAAATTGTATTTTGCCGGCAAGCCATTGGAGATTGACGTCATTAAATAATGACAGACATTTGAGGACCAGGCTTCATATCCTTCAGAAAATGTACACTAACACATAATCTGTTATTCTAACAACTTTTTAAGTTAATAAGAGCAATATTTAAAATGTGTCCCTATTTTTGGACATTTGCCCCCAAATTATGTTGAACTTTATCCAGGTTTCTTGAATTAAGAGGTCATAATGGCAGACAAAAAACAACAGAAGTGTTCTTTTCTCTGTTGCTTCTCCTGAATATCACTGATGTACTTTGCAAGCAATGGGAATGTAAGTCCCATACACATGTGCAATACATCAGTAAACAAGGCAGAATACAGAGGAACACTGCAGCACCCTTATACAAAGACATTATTTAAAAAAGGTTACCAATTTCTTTCTTAAATAATGCCATTGTATAATAGCAATAATCTATACCTGTGTGTGGGTATATCATACCCATGATCGGCTTTGTTTAATTACTTGGGTTTCACCCTCAAGTTCAAACCACACCAACCATGGGTAAATCCTGATATACCTATGCACAGTCATGGATAATTGCACCAAC
The DNA here is from genome assembly GCF_019279795.1 of Protopterus annectens. Lineage (NCBI taxonomy): Eukaryota > Metazoa > Chordata > Ceratodontiformes > Protopteridae > Protopterus > Protopterus annectens. Next base: position 50,969,214 of record NC_056736.1, read on the forward strand.
CATAGGTAAATCCTGATATCAGATATACCCATGCACAGTCATGGATTATTACACCAACCATGGGTAAATTCTGATATACCCATGCACAGTCATAGATTATTACACCAACCATGAGTAAATCCTGATATACCCATGTGCAGTTCATATGTTCATAGGTTCATAGGATGATACTAGACTAGTGGCCCAGAGGCCCTTATAAGCCTAGACAAGAATTTTGCTCATGTTCCCTCAAAGTCAGAACCTGGTTTCCCATATCCAGCAGGGACACAGGTGGGATCCCAGTGGTGTATTTTCTGTTTCCTATCCAGTCGTCCAGGTTCCTCTTAAAGAGGGCTAGAGATGTACTCTATTCCACAGGTGGGGGAATCTTTGGGACACTAATCTATATCTAAATTATATGATAATATTTTTTAGTAAAAGAAAGGTGACAATTTTAGGAAGAAATGTGATTTTTGGATTGGTGTCTTTCAATACTGATTACCGTTGTCATGTGACCTGCATTTTTAAATGACAAGGTTATTTAAATGCTTTTGGCTTTTGTATGAATGTATTCTGATGAAGTCTCACTTGATATGAGATGAAAGTGCTAAATACTGTGTGTAATAATTAAATATTTAATTTGCAGCTGGTGGTGTGCTGTTTTGGAATATACCAACTATTTCCGCTGAAAATGCTTCCATGCAGTTAAATTGAATGAATGGTGAACCAGTAAAACTGGTACGAGTGACAAAGGGTTCCTATGGAGCCTCCAATGGCAGCCAAGGTGAGAACAGCCAGATAGGTTCAGCCAGACAAGAGGGAGGTATTATGCCTCTGCAGGAAGCTGCAATGTCATCCAAGGGGCAGCACAGCACCAAGGAACTTTCTAATGTACAGCATGAAGGAGATTTTGTCTTGGTGAAACAAAATGACAACAGTTTTTTTTCAATTCCATGCAGTCAGGCGACTCGCAATACAGGTACTGTGACTTCTAACTCTAATTTATGGCTTACACAGACATAGTTTAACTCGCAAACTGTTTTTGCTTGTAATAATCAAGTTTCCAACAACAAACATGTCAGTTTAACTACAATACAGCTGGAAATGAGTGGGAGAGTTAGCAGGCATGTTAATGGACACACAGGAGAACATTTTGTTGATTTAAAATCAAAACAGTTTGATTCTGGTGCTTCAAATGAAACTGTGACACATGAACAATTGAGAAGTACCAAAGCTAATGAAAATGTCAGTTTTATTTCCTTGAAGGAACTGATATATTTCTTTGAAAAAAGGTTATCTAAATTAAAGTCTACTGAAGTGGACACTGCTTACTTTAAACAATGTATACAGCTCAATGTGGTACCACAAGGTTTACGTTTGTTTAAATTTCCTTTTGGTATAATATATGATGAAAATATTGTGGATGATTTTGCAATGTTATTTGATGACATAGGCATGGATTTAATAAGAAAAACTGTCATATTATGAAAAACAGAGGATAGATATAACAAAATAAGTTGATTTGTTGGATGTTAAAATAAGGGAAAATGTATTATTTTCACAATACGAGTTGTATTTTAAAATTTTAGATAAGGTAGAAAGAAGAAGTAATAATATTTTTTATAAAAAACAAAGGAAGTTAGAAAGAGATGAAAAACAATATAGGAATAAGCAAGTATATCCCACAGAAAACCTTTTTATGAACAGTAATGAGATGTATAGTAATGGTAATGGTAAGGCGGCTAGCTGCAGTGAAGTAGTGAGAAATAACAGGGACAACTTGGATGGAATGAAATCACGGCAGGATTTTCAAGGGGTGAGGAGCTCAGAAAGACTGGCACACAGATACACAGACAAGGGAGAATACAACAGGTCCTATTACCCCCAACCCCAAAGGAAAAACAAATACCAAGGGGGACAATTAATAGGTTCAGATGAACTGCATGAGACAGTATGTAGAAGAGAAGGGTTTACTATCTACAATTATACAGACAGACTTATTACTGATGAGGATTTTAGCCTTTTGTCAAAAGGGGTGAAATTTGTTCCAGTAAGGAAAGGTAATTTATTATTACACCAGCCATGGGTAAAGCCTGATATACCCATGCACAGTCATGAATAATTGCTTTAATACTTCTCTGATCAGCCTGCATAAGAACATTGGCAGACTTTAAACACTATTCTTTCCAGAGTCCAGTCAACTTTCAGTCATTCCTTAACAGTAGTCCTTGTGTTTATTGGCTGATCTAAAATGTTCCACCACAAGAAAGTCTCCAAATAACATTAACACCAGTAACCAGAAAATGCAGGCCACTGCAAATGAAGCTAGTTTATTAAAAAGATTAAGCACTTTCATTCCGTCAACAACAGGAACTTTATCAGAACAAAATTTTTACATTGGTTCCTTCATTAAGTAACAAACAGCAACAAGTTCATAAAAATGAAAAAAATATTCCTTGTTACTAATCTAAAGTGCATTTTGAGGAATAGCAACCTGATTTCACTGGTAAAATAACATTATGGCAGATGTGCATACCGTTGTTTTGTACATTGCTATTATATTCTTAATGATAGCCATAGGTACAGACAATTTTCAGTCATCTTCTGTGATATTTTTAATAAACAACATGGTTTGTGTTTGTAGAAAAATCCAAAGTGAGAGAGAGAGAGAGAGAGTGTGTGTTTGTGTGTCTGTGTGTGTGTGTGTGTGTGTGTGTGTGTGTGTGTGTGTGTGTGTGTGTGTGTGTGTGTGTGTTTGTGTGTCTGTCTGTGTGTGTCTGTTTATGCACCAACTTGATTAGAGTGATTAACACTGCTGCAGCATTTGCAGACAAATGCTGCTGTTACATAAAGTGACATAGAAGATATGCATGGTGCAGAAAATTGCTAATTATGTTCTACAATTTTTTACTGCCATTCTCTTATTTGAGACACATGTATGGATCAAGCTGACAAGTGACAATGATCTTGAATGATTTTTTTTTTTTTTTTTTTTTTGTTATCAGCTACACAATGGCACTTTTATGTTGGCAGGTTTAAAGTGTGTGCTGAAGAATACCGGTCTGATTGCACTGCTGAAGACCACTTTGTCAGACATAGACTGTATTACTTAGGCTGAAATTGTATCCTTAATGAGCAAGTTGTAAATGCAAACAATTATCAGTCACCTTTAAGAACAGGGATGAACAGTTATCAATTGTTTTCTGTCATTTTGTTACTGAAACAGAATAGCTTTTGTTAAAAGAAAAAATCCAAAGTGTATTTGTCTGTGGGGGCTACTATCTTTGATGGCATATCTAGAGAACACTATGGCATTTCAGACATTTTTGGTACCCAGACAGGAAAAAAATGTATGTGTGTGTGTGTGTGTGTGTGTGTGTGTGTGTGTGTGTGTGTGTGTGTGTGTGTGTGTGTGTTTAGTGACAAAGAAGGTTTCTTCTGTCACAGAAATAGCCCCCAAAATTATTTTTTGACATTTTTCTCATCCACTGTCTGCTGAATATCACTTTCTTTCTTAGCCAACCAGACCATCCATTTTCTCAGTAATGGGGAGAAAGATAACAGAGAAGGGACATCACTTAAGTCAGCCATCTTGTTTCCCACAGCATGGACCTAACTCCATGTCACTTGCCCAGTAATACCTCTAGGCACTGGCATGGAACAGGTGAGGATGAAAGCATGTCACTAGCTTCTATGAATGACAGAACCCATCAAGACAGCCCTTGTCCTACCTTGAAAGCCTCCACTATGGATGGGTCTCCTCTGGATTCAGCCATGGCAAAGTGCACCTGAGAGTGAACTCCCAGGCCCTCTTCCTAAAGAAAAGTAAGACAGCAAACTGCTCTGTTTATCTTTTTCCCCATACTTGCTCCAGAATGTGCTGAAATAGCTAGTTGAACTTGATTGTATTGATTATATTCACATTATTGCTCTATGCCATTGGGGTTGACATAGGTAATATCATTTCATGTCTAAAAACATGAAACTTGAGTTGCTTATTTGGGACTACATGCAATTGTGTGTGCATTTGATGTTACAGTGGGAGTCATTGTCTCCTTTGCTCTAACATATATTACACATATCAGCGATTTGTCTAACAAAGGAGTCAGAAAACTAAACTAGTGTTTATGTCCATAATGTAATACATAGACATATCGGGGTTATTATAATCAGTTACTGCATAAAACTCCTTAATTCTACAGCATAATCTAACTACAATCAATGTAGATAACTGCAGACTTGTACAGGAAAAACTAATGTGTTAAGAAGTCTTATAAAAATAGTTATACCAAATGCTCTGGGGGAGATGTGCTCAGTCAGTGGTTCTTTTAAAGATGCATCAAGTGAGTAAGTGGGTACATTGGCTGAAAATGATTATTAAAGTTATGAGCAGGACATAAAAGAGAGTTTTCAGATGCTTGTGTATAGCAGAGGTGTCACATATAAAAGACAGTTTATGTCCTCTTGAATGTCACCTCACAAATCAGAGACAAGCTATGTCAGCATTTCCTTTGCACAGTGTTTCTCTATCACATAACAACAGAGAGGTAACACAGGCCATTAGGGAATTAGAGTCAGATAATGAGGGGAAGCCTTTAGATTGTACTGATGACCTTAGATATAACTTTAATGCGTCAGAGTGTCCATTATGATCTGAATGTTTTGAAATATTTTTTGGTAAAAATGACCTGGATGGCAGTCAATAAAATGTGATGAAAGAAACAGATATACAGCTCAAATGGTGAGTACTGAACATGCATCCCATGTATCATGGAATCCACTGTCTCCTTCAAAATGATTTATTTATTTGCACACGCATTTTAACAGAGATATTTAAAATACCTCATATTCTCAGCACCAAACTTTCATCAACCTGCGGAGATCACAAATTGCATATACCAAAACTTGTTTGCAGCAACAGTGAGCTTTTTACACTGTCATACTCTATACTTAGAAAAAATAGTCATACATTTTACCCAAAACATTTTCTACAGTATAGATAGCAGAAATGGACATATCTATGGATGAGTCAATTATCCTGTAAATGGGTAGGTTGGAACTCAAACCATATGGAATAATGATCTATGAGCAGTGTGAAAGCACAAATGAAAACAGAACTGAATGACACTTGTGGAATTTGATTGACTGCAAAGGAAACCCTACTTTCTTTTGACATTGCAATATAATACACACAGGGTTTCACCTGGAACAAGGAGACAGAGCAGTGAAGTATGATGAAAGCAGACACTAGCTGGGCTAGGCTAACCATGGAAGAGATTACAATTCATTTGTCAGGATTCCCAGATGTGAAGGGATATGTGTATTTACTGATACATATTAGCCCAGCTCATACCTGTCATCTGTCACTAGCTTGTAGAGATGCCCCTGGTTTACACTCAAGCATTTGTTTCTTTCCTTCCTACAATAGGAAATTGTTTTGATGAGTTCTAATTTAATAGTGCCAATAATTTAAAAATGCTCCAAAAGTGACATTTCCTTAGTTACTTCTGCTTTAGGTAAAAGTTGAAAGCTTTGCACCAGCCCAAAAGGAACCTACTATGCATAGTGCCAAACTAATAGCCGTAACGTGGTTTCTCATCATGTCAAAAATAATATACTTCTCACCACACATATGATTCAAAATATATCCTGTTTCACAAGGCTTGATGGTAGTCTAAAGATACTACCAGATCTTCTTTTCCAACTCAAAAACTGAACAGGTTGAATAGAGGACAGCAAAAAATATTCAGAGATTATGAGTGTGCGAAAAGATGAATATGTGGTGCCAAAGCTATTTTTCCAGCTCCTAAGCTGAGCAGTTTTCTATTTTTTTTCCTGATCTAAAAAGAAAAATGTGGGTCATGCAGCCATTATCAGGAATTAGTAATTGTAAAACAATGTAAGAAACTTCTCTGTGTGGAAGATTTTCAGTCCATATATCTCTAGTTAATCACTGTATATTAATCAGATCAGAGAATAGTAGTAGAAGTAACAAATAAAAACTCATCTTAAGTAAAAAAAAAAAATAAAAATAATAATAAAAAATATATAATTGTACAGAATTACTAAGTATTCAAAAGTAATCCAAGCAAGACAGGCAGTCTGTTTCCAGTCGAAAATCCTTTATTAAGTACACAGACAAGCGATCCAAGTAAAACAAAAATAGAGTAATAGTTTCCTCACAAGCTTTCTAAATATATAAATACTGTTTATCAGGCAAGGGAGTGGGTTATTGTGCTGTAAAACAAAGTGTTATTGGTACATATGTTAAATTCACATCCCTTCCCCCATCAGTGTGACATTCCTGCCCTACTTAGTAGCTGTCGTAATAATATAACCCTTATATACTTTAAATAAAATTTATAATAATGTGGTACCTCTTATTTAACCAGATTATTAAGTAGATTATTAAGTCTGTGATTTTATCTAAGACAATATACTACATGGCTATAAATATAGCAACCTTAGTCCATTTGGCAATCAAAAATATATATTAATATATACATATACACTTTGCATGTAAAAAAATCAATTGTAAAAATCATATTCTATTTTCATAACCTATTATTAACAAATATTGCTTTCATCCTTCTAGACTTCCAAATTACAAATACAAATAATAATTGTCACAGTAGAGTCAATGAAAAAGTGGGATAAACAGAAAAATGCAGGTTCTATAAAACACAAATTGAAACAGTTACATGTTTTGTTGCTGGGTGTGTTACACTCTTGACAAATGGCTTATTTACTGAAAGACATAATAACATGGCAAGACTGTTAGACTGGGGATAGTGCAAACGCTGCAATATAGAAGTAGCTGATAAGCACTGGAATCATAAAGTGCAAGGCATTGTTGACAGTAATGACGTCTGTGTTACATAGGATCACCCATTACCAACAGTTCAAAAACAGAGGCAAGAAAACCAGTGATTGTAATCCAAGAAAAAAGACAAAAGTTGTGTTGATCATTGAAATTGCTACACCCAGCAATTATAGTGTTGTACATACTGAGGGACACAAAGTCTCACAATACCAGGATCTGCAAGAAAAATGAGAGGAATGAGGAAGAAAAATACCCAGACAGTTCCAGTAGTAGAAGGAGCAACAGGACTAATAAAAAGAACTTATAATCTTACTTAAATATGCTACCGATGCAATCCTGTACGAACCATACAAGGAGGCAATTCTGGGCACATTGCAGGTGCTGAGAAGAGCACTTTTGGTTAACATCAAAGACTGAAGCAATACTGAATTTGTGAACTTTAATTATGTCCTGACTTTAGAACAGGGTCCATTCCTGCCAGGGTACATAAGAACCAAAGCATTTAAAAAAATAAACTGACAGATTCAAAAAAGGTAGCATGGTGAATGCATTGTCGGTGTGTACCTTTGTTAACAATCTTTGTCTTTCAGACAAACACTTTTCACCTAAATTGCCAGCAACTTCCCAGAGGAAAAGAACATAACAAAACTGTGTTCCTTTGGTATGGCAAACAGTTCACACACAAAACACACTTTGTAAGCCAGAGACATTACAGTCCTCAGCCTTTTTTCAAATTTTGAATACATGGGCATGTGTGTGTGTGTGTGTGTGTGTGTGTGTGTGTGTGTGTGTGTGTGTGTGTGTGTGTGTGTGTGTGTGTGTGTGTGTGTGTGTATATATATATATATATATATATATATATATATATATATATATATATATATAATTTACCTGCTTATAGTCAATTTAAACTAAAACTGATCTCTAGTCTGTTGACACACGCATATAGTCAACAAAACAGATGTTCAGCTATTGTATAAGATTGGACAATCCCAGGTGTTGGGGAATATGCCATTTCCATGGGGATTGTATGCTCTTGGAGTTGGAATAAGTTATTAGTGTGGGTGTAGGAGGGCCTTTACCTTATATTGATACTCTGTAATGCAATTTCCATTAAAAAATCTCTTCCTGTATGCTTTTCGTCACTGGCAGATATATCTCCCTATCAGCTGACAACTCCAGACCCAAATACAAATCCTTCCATCACCCCTTTTCGCACATGGGGTTGGGGTGTCACTTCAGCAGTGACAATTATTTAGAGCCAAGGTTTACACCACTGGATGGCTATCCCTGCCGTGGTAGTTCTTCCAAACCACACATTCACACCTATGGCCAATTTAGTGTCCACTCCACTTAATGAATGTCTTTGGAATGTGGGAGGAAACCGGGGCACCCATAAGGAACCCACATGAACACAGGGAGGACATGCAGACTCCACACAGAAGGCAACCCAGCTGAGAAGCAAACCAGAGACCCTATTGCTGTGAGGCAACAGCATTATTCAATGTGCCACTGTGAAATACAAAAGTTTTTCAGAAAACAATTTCTGCAGAGTAAAATGAAAACATTTTATGATTGTGCCAGTGGTGTAAAGGGATAAAAACCTGACTAGATTCCAGGTTGCACTATTTTGATTAATGGCATATCGCAAAACTTGCAGGGGGAAATGGACATACCTATACCAGTGAGAAGGGATGATGACCCTGGCTGGCTCTCACCGCTGCTCTGTTGACACATGTCTGGATGAATAAAGCCAGTGCAGTGAGAATGTTGGTGTGACTACCTAAAACAGTGACAGTAGCCCTTGCTGACACTTGGAGGAGTGCGTATGCATAGTTACAAGAACATAAGTGGCCCTTGCAGAGATACCATCGCTAACATCAACACACAGATGATGCCAGTGCATCTATTAAAAATTGCCATCATAACCAGTATGATAGTGGCAGCATAAAAAATCCCTATGTGTGCTTCTATGGTGGAATTTCTCAAGAAATATTGCTCCAGTGGATCTGAGGACTACCCATCACTAGGAAATGACTGAGTGTCTGGGGGGGGACTTCATATTTGTCAGAGGGGTGGCGAAGGAGAAAAAACATTCTTTAAAATGTAATTCTTTTCTATGTATCTATTAATTCCTAAGGCTGGAAGTCTAAATGTGGGTCTATGAAAAGACTCCAGGATTAGCTGTCACACATAACACAGGAAAGACCAATTTAGTTACTAATGTGTCAGCTCTAGAGCACAAGACTTAATTATAAATCTCGGGGTTCAGTCCTGGGACCACTCTTGTTTGGCATCTACTTCTCTGAAGTACAGGCCAACACTAAGGGACTCTGGCTTATAAAGTTTGCAGATGACTGCAAACTGGGAGCCATTATTGAATCCCCAAATGATGTGGATATTCTACAAAAAGGCCTTACAGAAACAGATGCCTGGTGCCAGAGCCATGGGCTCAAGCTTAATGCCAAGAAATGTATAGTTATCCCCTTTGGAAAAAAAACATGTACCCATGAATTACCAGGATGCTAAACATCGAAATTGTGATGAGATACTTAGGGACACAGGTGGACAGTGGTCTCACTTTCGATAACCACATCGCCACAACAGTCACAAAATCCTTTTATGTGGCACACCTCATCACTAAGGACTTTTCATCCAGAAAAAAGGAGGTCAATGTCCCATTGTACTCATCCCTCATTAGACCCATTATAGAGTATAATGCCCTGTTTGGTATGTACCTCACAAGACATCTGCAGCAGCTGGAAAGGCCACAGAAATACCTCACTAAAGGAATCATAGGCCTAAAGCAGATGCCATATGCTGACCATCTAAAAAAACTCCAGCTATACTCTGTGGCATATCGTCTACTCAGAGGTGATCTCTGCTTAACATACAAGGCCATGTCAAACCCTGAGCTGTTGGACATGCTTCAGTTAAAGAAATCCCAATCTCTCAGAGCCACACGCTCCAGTGATCTAAACATTGTCATCACAATGAACAAAACATGCTGGAGGGATAGGTTCCTGACCCAGAGACTCCCCAGACTCTGGAATAGACTGCCCATACATGTCAAGCAGAGCGCCTCATTGGCCCTCTTCAAAAGGAACCTTGATGATTTGATGGGAGATAGGAAATTCACCTAGGGGATCATGTCAGTCGCCCTGCTAGACAGGGGCCCAGAGAAGTAAATATTGTGGGAAGAAATATCCAGGGAATTGTTATGGCTAGGCTTGCATAGGCCCTAGGGCCGATAGCCTAGTACCAACCTATGAACCTATGAATCTGTCTCTCCACCCCAATATACTCATTATCTAACATATATATGTTAGTGACTGGCAATTGCCAACATTTACGCATGATCTCACATTCATAGCAAATAAACAATTCAATGTATGCTCAGTAATTTGCCATGAACTTTACTACTTTAAAGTCTGACAGCAATAGAGCTAGAGACATCATATAAATTTAAGTATACATTACCACATATGGCAAAGGAAAACCAAGTCCAAAATGATAAGGTTTAGAATAATAATGTTTACCAGATTGACAAGGCCATAATTCATCTTCCTTAGCCTTTTTTGGCTTCAAGTTTCCCAGATAGAGCGAAGACGGGCAATAATTCAGGGATTACTTCAAAGTTTCTTGAAGTAGTTTTAAGCAAGAATTATCCAACACCATCAATGTTTTTATGTTCTTGCACATAGTACCACAATTCTTCAGCTGAATCTGCTATTACTGACATGACTCCATGCCATATGCATTTATCTAATTACTGCCTATGATAACCCTTACTGCATAGAGATAACAAATGGGATTGAGTGTTTTGCTGTTTCTGAATTATTTTGTATTATTTATAAAATAATGGTCTCCAAGTACATGCATCCTATAGGCCAAAAGCTATATAGTTATACTCCTGCCCTATCCTGGAATAAGCTTCCCTTGATCATCAGAAAACTAACACTTACACATGAATTCAGAAAAACTCTCAAGGAATATCTACTCAACACCTAGGCATGTCACTGTAATAACCCTGCTTAAATTTTTTCACCTAACATTCTCAAATCTCAACCTCCCTAACCTCTCTAACTAAAACCTCATCACTTCCCTTCTCATGACTTCCTCTAAATTGCTCTACTTTTGGCTCCTACACTTTCTCTCAACTTGTTGATGCTGTTGTCCCTATCTCTATCACCTTATACCTTATCACTAAACTTTTGGACCTTTCCCAAACTCTGAATTTCATATCACTACCATCTCTTCCTTCATTGTATATATAAATTGGTATCCTATAAAGCTTCTCATCTGCTTTTAGCAAACTCTGTACATTGTCAATCAACAGCATTATTATTTGTAAGCATAGTCAACACTATATTCTCTCTGTAATGTAATGTTCATACAAACTGTTATTTTTGTAAAATTTCTATGTACTATTGTGAACATTTTCTCCCCAGGCCTCTGCTGAAAAGGGGCTGTAGCTCAATCAGACATTTCTGGTTAACAAATGTTAAATAAATAAATAAATAAATAGATAAATAAATAATTAAATACATTTCAAGCCTTAATACTTTACATTATTGGTTCCATCCTTGAACCAAAATCATTTGATCATCGTGACTGTGAAACTCAATATTCAAAGAAAACTCCTGCAGTGTATGTTGGCTGAGTTACAGTCACTTCTGTTGCTTACTATTATTGGAACATACCTTGCTTAGGGATTGCACACTACTGGACGCCCCCTTCCCTGTTAGCCATCTCTCATATGACTACCCTTCCTCTTTTTGGCTATCTCCTACTGAGATAATGTTTTCTTTTTGTCTTCTTTTTTCTAACACTTATATTTTTCTCTATTTTACCATAGACTATATTCTATTACTTATATATTTCTGCAACACCCAGTCTGACACACCAATATACCTGCAAGATTAGTTAAACTTTTTATGTTCACCACATAATATAGGTCATTTGTATTCTTAACTTACCTCCTTTTCTGAAGCAATTGCTTGTTTCTGGCTTGCTTGCTTCTGTCCTGTCACCTTTGGCTCAGCCTACTCCATTCACCCTTGCTCTGCTTGGGCTCACTCCACTCCCCTACCCTACCCCCAATTCTCACCCACCCCCATATCACCTACATTTATTCCTAAGCTTACCAAACCCCTTATTCATATTATACAATATCTTAACTCAACTCAGTGACTCTGATCTACAAGCCTTTATTTACTCCACCCACATTAGTCCATTATACATATTAATCACTCCACATCACCTTTTCACATCTAATACTCTACTAATCCACTTTAGAAAAATAAAAATAATATAGCACTCACAACCATTTCCACCAATCTAAATCCTCAACCTAAAACATATTCAATGCAAGTGCTTCTCCTCATCTTAATTATCATACTCCTCTGTCTTACCTCTTTCCATAATCAAATAACATCAAAGAATTTATCCACACATTCCCTCTCACCGAGTCAAAAGATCCAGCCACCTACAATACTCTTATTTCTTCTCACCTATTTAATATATCCATCACAGAACTTTTCTCATATAGATACCATTATATTTCTCACATTCCACATCCTCTATACAAGGACTTTAAGCTTATAGCTAAACCACCTTATCTACCTCCACACAAAAAAACACAATTTGACTTAAGTGGATATATTAACCCAAATCCCGGCCCTAGTCTAACTCAGCAAACACTAATCCTAAACACCACACACACACACCCATATCAATTCCCTCAGACAAAATGCTCCCAGTATTGACATCATCAACATAAATGTAAGAATCCTTATAAACAAAATCCATGAACAACATGCATCCATCTTCCATTATACACCACTATATCACCCTTCAGAAACCTGGCTAAAACCCCACATTAAAGACAACAAAATCTCACCCCTGGATATAATATTCATAGAACAGATAGAACAAACAAATGTGGAGGAAGAGTAGCTATCCTATATAAAGACTCATTGTCCATAGAATCCAATCAGACCCACCAACTATAAAAAAATAGTGAAATACTTACCTTGAAATGAACCCAAAGAAACATCTAACTCTAATTTCAGTTTATATATTTCAGTTTATATACCTCCTAGTAACAAGCTCTCCACAATCGAAGATCTACTGTCCTGGTTGTCCTCCACATTTAATTAGGAGACTATAATTGCTGGAGATTTCAATACAGATTGGTTAACTTGCTCCTCCAATAACCCCTCCTCCATCATAAACCTCTACGGTTTCACCCAAATCATAAAATCACCTACCAGGTCAGATAAATGCAGGGGTAGACAGTCTATTCTTGACTGGATTCTAACCAATACTCCCTCATTAGTTTATCGCTCAGGATGTCTCACAGATGCCTTGAGTGATTACTCACCCATCTCTATACTAAGACACAGAACAAACTTCCAAAATTCACTGTATTTAGACAAATTAGAAGCAATAAACACTTCTCTGCCTCCATCTTTAACAATCTGTTGCAGCACTGCAACTGGTATGCACTGTCACATTTCAACTTAGACACAGCTGTTGATTTCTTCAGTACCAAAATTCCTTCTGATTCTAAACACTCTAACACAAGTTAGAAAGGTGTGCATAAAATCAAACTATACCCCATAGTTCAATGAAGAAATCAAGAGGCAGCACCATAAACAGAGAAGGAGACTTTATTCACATAAAAACACAACCAGATATGATTGTGTTCTTATTTGTATCTGGTTGTGTTTTTATGTGAATAAAGTCCCATTCTCTGTTTATGGTGCTGCCTCTTAATTTTGTCATTGGATTATACTACATATTATCATAGAGGCACTTTACCCTGAGGACTGTGTTTTTTCAACTATTTTATACCCCATAGTTATCTAAAGATACTAGCCAATTACTTAAGCACAGGAATAAGCATGGTCCTACTACCACAGCAACACAAAATAGAATTCTCTTAAAAATTACTGCCATCTAAGAAACAAAGCCAAATATCAGATCGAGAATGACAAAAAACCTACTATACTCAATTACAATAATCATCCCACAACAATCCCCAAAAATTTTTGGAGTGATATTAAAAAACTTCTTCACGGTCAGTTTGCAACCCCATCCCCCTCCACTTCCGGCACTAAAGACAGTTTTGCCACACAATGTAACTCTTTCTTCACTAACTCCATTCTATCACTGTTAAACAACAAAAAGTGTACCCCACACACAGTACCCCCTCCCACCCCAACAACTTCTTGTCACTTCTCCTTCAAGCACACTCAGACCTCCACCATTAGAAAACTAATACACAAACTAAAACCCATCACCCTCACAATTGATCAAATACCTAACACATATCTCAAAATCGCGGCTGATTCCATAGCCTATCCACTCTCTCTATCGAGCAATAGATCAATCAGAGAACAGTATGTACCAAAACTCTGTAAGTCATCCTACATCATTCCTCCACACAAAGGTGGTGACTCAGCTGGCTTTTCTACCTACAGACCAATAGCCATTCTTTCACCTTTATCCCAAATCCTTGAAAAATGCATCTACTACCATATAATGGACTATCTTACCCACAGTAATCTTCTCACTAACTCCCAGCATGGGTTTTGACCTAAGAACAATACAAACACTACTCTATTAAGTTTAACTAATCTATTAACCATCTAAAAAACAATGGGCAACAAGTTGCCTCCATCTTCCTAGATATGTCTAAGGTATTCAACACTGTATCTCACCAGAAGCTCCTCAATATGCTAGCATCATTAACCTATATGTCTCCTCTCTTACTTGGTTCCATAGCTATCTCACTGATTGACAACAAGCAGTGAAATGGCAAAATGACCATTCATCACATCTACCCATCTCACTCGGTGTCCCTCAAGGATCTAACTTACATCCACTTCTCTTTACAATATTCACCTATAATCTACACACAGCAACCAACCAGGCTACCACAATCCAATATGCAGATGATTCAACAATTATCTATGCTGCTCCCTCCCTGCCACATCTTCAAGCAATAACCTACAAATCTTTCTCTGACATAGAACACTACCTCTCTGAACAGCAATTAATTCTAAATCCCAACAAAACCAAACTCATTTTCTTTGCTAACAAAATGCCCATCAATCAAACAACATCCTTCACAATTTTCTCAGCCAACATCACCAAAATTGAGCCTGTCCCACAAACCAAACTACTAGGATTCACCATAGGCAGTCACCTCAGATTTGACAAGCATATTGCACTAGTCATTAAAAAGACCTATATCAAACTTGGGTCACTCCATCATGCAAAACAGTTCCTTAGCCAACCCACCAGATAAGCCATTGCTAGAATCCATCTTCTCACCACCTTGCTATATGCAGCTCCAATCTATAATAAAATAGGCAAATTTGCTACTAACTTATCTTATAGGACTCATCACTGTAGAGCACTCCAACAGCTGAATTGGCTTGAACTTCCCAACCTCTTGTCTCTTCATCATATCATCACTGCTCATACCATCATTACCAAACCTGATAATTGCCCAGCTTTTCAAAATCTAATTGAGCCATACTGTAACCTCAAAAGTATAAGATCTACCAATAAATCCCTATTAAAGGTCACAAAATCTAATAACAGCTACGGGGATTCCTTACATTCCTTCTAAATCTCAAATGTTTGGAACTCCATTCCCAAAAATATCCTTGACATCACAAATTCAACCAAATTCAAACAACTCCTCAGGACTCACTTTACTAACAACTGGCATTGCTCATGTTCCTCCCCTGGCTAATCTCAAGTAACAGCACTTAGTTCACACCTTCTGTATTTCCTTACCTAGTGTTTTCTGGTGAAACAATACCAGTTACCTGACAGACGAATGTCTGCAGCCAAATATATAATTTATATCTTGCGTTTTAAGAACTATTGCAACATCTTAGTTACAACTCAACATTATATATCATTTTACTTGTGAACAACTGTTGTTTATTGCTTATTCTTGTATTCTAATATTGTAATATCTTTATCATCTGGTTTGTATATTTTCACTGTACTGTCATTATACTGTGAAGCTTTTCTCCCTGGGTCTCTGCAGAAAATGGGCACTCTGACCAGTCGGACTATCCAGGTAAACAATGTAATATAAAATAAATAAATAAATTCATAAGTAACTCTGGCCTCCAGCCTTATGAGAAAGCAAGAGTGTACTCACCTTCCATATTCTCAGATATCCTGCGGATTCACATGTTCAAACTGTCAGCCTAATATCTGGTTTGTTGGCCTTCAGAACAACTGCTTATAGCTGCTAATGAAATATTCTCAAGCTCCATTTCCAGCTCTTGAATAAGTAGGTTCAGTCATGTGTAGATAACTGCATAGCTGACAACCTCTTTTCCTGCTACCTTAATTTTTTTGGATGTTCTAGATGTTGCTGTGCAGTCATATGCTTATGCTGTCATTTACCTGAATTTCAACAAAGCTAACATTAACCAGGTCATTATTTGGAGGACAATGCAAATGCGCTTGATGATTCCAGCCTCTAAACATTAGACCTGATTTTTCTCTCCTAAGGTCCTATGTCAGCGCTAAATAAGTCCTTCATTTAAAAAAATGTATAGACCAAACATTGATCTTTCCTCTCCTTGGCCATACAGGAAATCTTACCTATCACCATTGACTCTTTTTGCTTTTGAAGGTGCATTTATGGTGAATATAATGGGAATATGCAGGAGTCAGGAAAAAGTGCTGCTTCATCACTTAACATTTGAAAACTCCCTACATCTGCAGTCTAATTATTTTTTAACCTTACTTGTTAGGTATTATTATATTTTTTCATCCTTCTGATGTCTTATATATGCATTACCTGTTTATCTTGCATAATTATAGTTATTCCATTTTTATTTGAATTATGTATGATAAAAAAATTTAACCTGACCCCTATTCCTTACAAAGAATCTCTCCACTGTTTGCTTCTGAATACCTCTTCGGCTCATCATCTGCACATCCTCTCTGAGTCCATATGGGCTTTCGCCACATATTCTAGTTTTCTCCTACTGTCCAAAAAAGTGCCAAAGGTGAATTACTACTCATACAGATTGTGTGTAGGTGTCCATTATACATGAACATGCATAATGCTGTGCAACCAGTGATGGGCTATTGTCTCAGTCAGGGTAAGTTACTCTGCCTCTCACATAGTGAGTGCCTGGATAGACCCCAGACTACCTGCAACAGCAAATTTGGTAATCAGACAATGAATGATTATTGTTTTGTCAATGCACACTAAATTATCAAAGTTCTTTAATTATTAACGGAACTTAATGTACAGCATATTTGTCTGTTTAGTGATTTTACTTGCAGTGTTTCTCCCACAGACCTTTATGAAAATGGGCACTGTCAAGCTGGATATTCTATAGTGTGAAATGGAGTCAATAAACAAACAATTAATTAACTAAATAAATTAGCACTGGGGGCATTCATATTCACATCTTCTTCTGGCTTATTCCATTATGATCTTCATTTGCACTAGGGTCCTCATATTGCACAAATTTTCATGCATACATAGAGCTTTGTTTAAAAGCACTCCTTACTAGCAACACATGTTCCATAACTTGTATCAACATAATACTCTTTTCTCTGTCTTCAGGATTAAGGTGTTATTATGTTGAATCAGTTC
>NC_056736.1:50991666-51076666 GCF_019279795.1 Protopterus annectens
CATTTTGATGTTGATATCCAACTTACCAGCACTCTGCTTATGCTCACATGTAAGTTTTTAGCACTGTGATTTCTTGTAGGAATAGTTAAAGCTAGTAAAGATTAATTAGGTATTTTTCTTTTAAATCAGAGCTGTCATACTGTATTATTTTAAGTTTATGTGTGATCTTTGAACTCTTAGATATCTCCGTAATGTAGTAGTTTTGCCTTGTGTTTTAATTATTTATTATTAAATATTTTTAAAACCTTCTACCTGTAGCTGATTTGTGCAGAGATAATCTCTAGTGTACATTGCATATGTATATATACAGTTTATTGTAATAGGCCACTCTGATAGCCTTAGACTGTATAGTCATATTACTATTGGATATTAATTGGCACAGTAATAATTGGACACCCTTTTAAGGGCCTTTTAGTAGCTGATATTATTAACTGGGTGGTAGCAGTAATGACTACTGTATTGTCTGGGTAAAGGGGCACAGCTGGAGAATCTGTGTCAGCCATTCCCAGGAGTGTCTCTGGAGTTGTATAAATACTTATCTCAAAGTGTGTGTGTGTTGTGTCAGCTACTTGGCAGGGACAAGAAGCACTGGTTGAAAAGAGAGGGTACTGGAGGTTTTAGCTTGCTCAGTTAGTCTGAGACCTGGACCCTATAGCTGTACCAGTGGGGAGTCTTACTGGGGACCTGGTGAGTAAGGGAGCAACCAGCCCCAGACTGACTGTGATCTCTGTGTGCACTTAAGGGAAATTGTACTTTACTGTGTGTATTAGTTATCCTTTCCTCTTCTTTGAGATGACCTCCCTGGTGTTAGTGGTGAGGATTGAGGATCCTTGATTGCTGGGCAAGGACACTGTCGTCACAAGTGTTTGGCAGTGGTGGGATCCACTTCACATACTAATTGTCTTGTAGTGGTGTGTGTAGAGTGAATTCCTGTAGCTTATGTACAGTGATCTCTAAAAGTGTTTTGTACTCTAAAACAGCCATGCATTGTATTCAGATCACAATTGTTTTATTTCTTTTGTTAGCTTAGTGTTAGTCAGGGTGAGCAGGCAGCATGTCAGCGCAAGAGTATGGAAAGCTGACAAGGAGCCAGCTGGTGAAGATGTGCCAGGCTAGGGGACTGGTGCATGGAAACCTGACTAAAGCAGACCTGATTGCAGCCTTGGTTATAGCTGCATCAGAAAACAGCAACCTGGAGGACAATCAGACTGACAATGGAGATACAATATCCTCAGAGAATGGACAACTCAACCTTTCTGCAGTGGACTTAACAATCCAGCTGGAGCTAAAGAGACTTGAGTTGGAGGCCAGGTATATGGAACTGGAAGCAGCCGAGAGAATGAGGAGCCTAGAAGCTGAAGAACAGGAATGGCAGAGAAAACATGAGAGGGAAATGCTGACTCTTCTCCAGAGCCATGGAGGTAATGGGAAGGGGAGTGACCAGACCCCAGAAGCACAAAAGGTCAGTAAATTTCTTCCACAGTTTAAAGAGGGGGTTCATTTTGATAGCTTCATTCATATGTCTGAGTGGGTATGTAAACAGTATAACATTGACCAAGGGTCCTGGGTATGGTTCCTGACCCCCTTACTTCCATGGTAAAGCTGTAACTTCTTTAGCAAAAATGCATAACACTGACTGTTTTGATTATACTGCTGTAAAAAGACATTTGTTAGAATGTTTTAAGCTAACACCTGAAATGTATAGGAAAAAGTTTTGTGAGCATAGATGCAAGGCAGATGAAAATGTATGTGAGTATGTTTTTGATCTGAGCACTTATTTTCATAGCTGGGTGAGTGGATGTTATGTCACTACTTTTGAAGGGCTGGCAGTCCTTTTGGTAAGGGAACAAGCCCTTAGCACTTTGCCTGAGGACATGTAGATCTGGTTAGCTGATAGACAGTGTGCTTCTTCAGAGGAGTTGGGGCAGAAGGGAGATCTATACCTAGCAAGCAGGACAGCCCTATACAGGAAAGTGACCCCCAGTACTGCTCATGGGACTAAAGGAACCCATGGTGGGCAGCACAGACTGCCCCAACAGAATCTGCCAGTAGCAGGGGAAGCCACTAGTCCAGGTACACGTCCAACAGCTAGGGTTAAATATTTTGAATGCAACCAGTGAGGTCATGTGGCATACAGGTGTCCACAGAGGCAAGGTGGGGAACCAAAGTTGAGGAAGCCAGTAAGTGAGAAAGACAAAATGCCAATAGTAGGTTGTCTTGAGACAACAGGGGTATGGAACTACCATCCTACAGATGTCCTGAGAGGGAAGGATTTGGATGATTTTGAATGCAACCGGTGAGGTCATGTGGCATACAGGTGTCCACAGAGGCAAGGTGGGGAACCAAAGTTGAGGAAGCCAGTAAGTGAGAAAGACAAAATGCCAAAGTAGGTTGTCTTGAGACAACAGGGGTAAGGAACTACCATCCTACAGATGTCCTGAGAGGGAAGGATTTGGATGAGGCAGTACTGTGTACTCATATAGTTACATGCAGTGAGGCTAGGAGACAAACATGTGGTTCTGGTAGCCTGGGGCAGACCCAGACAGACTGCATATTTGTAGCCAGGACTGCTGAGGTGGTTACTTCAGGGAGTGAGCTACACTGTAGCAGTGAGACTGAATGTGAGCCACAGCTGTTTGTGGGTACTGATGTTCCCTTGGACAGGGTAACTGCAAAGAAAGAGGTGCATAGTAGTACCCAGGCTGACAGTGAGGCACCACTGTCAGAGGATGCCAGACTTTCTGCGGAAGGTGAGTTGGGAAGGGTTACCAGGAGTGACTTGAGACAGGCTCAGCTCTCCGACCCTACATTGCAAGGCCTTAGGCAGGTAGCTAGGCAGGTACCTGATTCTCAAGAGAAGGGGGAATCTGTATACTGGAACAAAGGGTTACTGTACAGAGAGTGGACCCCTGAGGGAGGGATAGAAGGTGAGAGAGTACAGCAGTTGGTAGTGTCTGCAGCTTACCATCTGGCACTTCTAGCCATAGCCCATGATATTCCCTTTGCAGGTCATATGGCATAAAACGTACAAAGAGGAGTATTATGCAAAACTTCTATTGGCCTGGAATTTCCAGTGATGCAACAGGGTACTGCAGGACCTGTGAGCAGTGCCAAAAGGTAAGCAACGCAGGAGACAAGGTGAGAGCTCCTTTGATGCCTTTGCATGTGATTGAGGAGCCATTTCAGAGGGTAGCTATGGATATTGTTGGTCCTCTGAGTACCCCAAGTTCCACAGGGGCAAAAGTATATACTAGTGATTGTAGATTATGCTACACAATACCCTGAGGCAGTGGCTTTGTCCTCCATTGAGGCAGAGAAGGTGGCAAATGCTTTGCTAGAGATTTTCAGCAGGGTAGGTTTCCCAAAGGAAATACTTTCTGACAGAGGTGCCAACTTTATGTCAGACCTGCTGGCTTGTCTGTGGAAGTTCTGTGGGGTGACGCACATGAAGACCACCCCCTACCATCCCTAGACTAATAGTCTTGTTGAGAGGTTAAACTCTACAATCAAGTCCATGCTATGGGCATTTGCAGATCAGGTTAAAAGGGAGTGGGACAAATATTTGCCCCATCTGTTGTTTGCTTACAGAGAGGTTCCCCAGGAATCCACAGGTTTTTCACCCTTTGAATTGCTGTATGGGCATATGGTGAGGGGACCTCTAGATTTAATTTGAGATGAGTGGGAAGTTGAGTGTGAGTCTCACAAGGAGTCTGTTGTGGCATATGTCCTGAACCTCAGGACAAGGCGCAGGGAACTCATGGGTCTGGCCCAAGAGAATCTGGCAGAATCCCAGCAACAGAAAAAGGTGTGGTATGACAGGAATGCTCGAGCTAGAGAGTATGCTGTAGGGAAGCAGGTGATGGTTCTCATTCCTATCAGACACAACAAGTTGCAAGCAGCTTGGGAGGGACCCTACAAGGTGGTAAGAAATGTAAGTGATGTTAACTACATGGTGGAAGTGCTAGGCAGATGGCAGGGGCACAAATTGTACCATGTTAACATGATGAAACCTTACCATGATAGGGAGGTCCTTGTGCTGAACATTGGCAATGGATTGCAGGAGGAGTCTGAGGGCGATCTGGGGACTGATCTCCTCAGTGAGGCTTGGGCCGACACCTCAGTGGAAGGGGTAGCAATGTCCCAGCAGCTATCTCCTGCCCAGGTTCACAAAATCCAAGCAGTGTTGCAGGAGTTTGGGACATGTTCACCAGGAAACCAGGGAGCACCCACCTGGTGCAGCACAAGGTAGATACAGGACCACAAAGGCTTATCAGCCTGACCCCTTATAGGGTACTTGAGAGAGTAAAACAGACTCTGATGGAAGAGGTACAGGAGATGTTGGAACTAGGGGTGATTCAGGAGTCCAGCAGTCCCTGGGCCTCACCAGTGGTACTGGTGCCAAAGAAGGATGGCAGCGCAATGTTCTGTGTGGATTACAGGAAATTAAATAGTCACACAGAGGCAGATACTTACCCTATGCCTAGGACAGATGAGGCCCTAGAGCAGCTGGGTGGGGATAAGTATCTTACAATCATTGATCCTACCAAGGGTTACTGGCAGGTGCCCTTGACTCCCAGTGCTAGAGAGAAGTCAGCCTTTGTGACTCATTTTGGCTTGTATGAGTTCACAAAGATGCCCTTTGGGATGAAGAATGCCCCAGCAACTTTCCGGAGGCAGGTAGATCATATCTTAGCAGGAGCAGGAGGGTTTGCCCTTGCTTCCATGGATGATATTACTATCTACAGCTATTCCTGGCAAGAGCACCTTCAGCATGTCAGGGAGGTGATGGACAGACTACAGAGAGCAGGGTTGACCATTAAGCCAAGCAAATGTCAGGTGGGTTTGGCAGAGGTCTCCTACCTAGAACATAGCGTGGGGAGTGGTAAGATAAGGCCAGAACCTGCCAAAGTGAAAGTTATTCAGGCATGGCGTGCACCTGTTACCAAAAAGCAGGTGAGGGCATTCTTAGGGACAGCAGGGTACTACAGAAAGTTTGTTCCTAATTATAGTACCATAGCTGCTCCCCTCACAGACCAGACAAGGAAGAACAGGCCAGATAAGGTAGTGTGAACCCCAGCATGTGAGCAGGCATTTCAGAAGCTTAAGGAAGCTTTGGAATGACCCTCTGTGTTAGCCAGTCCAGACTACAGCAAAGACTTTGTTGTGCAGGTGGATGCTTAAAACTATGGGGTGGGGGCTGTACTTAGCCAGATTTCCTCACAGGGAGAAGAGCACCCAGTGGTTTATCTCAGTCATAGGCTCCAACCCAGGGAGGAATGCTATGCAGTGGTAGAAAAGGAATGTCTAGCCAACGTGTGGGAACTACAAAAACTTCAACATTCTCTGTATGGAAGAAAGAAAATTTACTGTGATGACAGATCACAACCCTCTAACATGGTTAAACAGAGCCAGTCATCAAAATGCCAAGTTGCTAAGATGGAGTCCGGGGTTGCAAGCATATGTTATGTCAGTGCAGCTCCACAGTGGGAGTAGCAATGCCAATGCAGATGGGCTCTCAAGACAGTGAAATGGGTGAGGTACACCCAGATAGACCTGACACTCTCAAGTGATGTTTCTCAAGGGGCATTTGAAAAACTTGTTTGAGTTCACCAGGGGGGAAGAGATGTGACGATTGGGGAGAGATGGGTGAAGGCTGCCATCCTAGTTAAATAGAATTTGATATCTAATTCTCGCATTTGTAAATAAATGTAAAATACATGTTTTCTTGATAATAAATGTAAAATACAGGCATGTTTTTTGAGTGTAAGAAAAACACTGTAAAATGTGAACTTCAAGATTGTTACAGCATTGCCCCCTTGGTGTAAAGAAAAACGAAGTCAAGCCTTTCAAATGTGTCTTTTGAAACTGAACGGATTTTATGACATTCTTTGATCTTTAAAGTTGGTTTCGGTCAGGCTGGCTGAATACATTCTTCCTATTGTCTTAACTTAAGGAATAATTGTTAGAGTGTACATATGGAAGGTGCTTTATTGCTTTGGTTTCTGCTAGAGTTTATATGTGAAATGCCTTTTATTGTTGTATTCTCCTGTGCAGGTGTTAGCTTGCTAAATAATGTAAATGGAGTTTCTATTAGCCTGGTAACTCAGAACAGGTGTCAAGATGATGCAATATGAATACCGGGAAAACCTAAGTTTCAAAAATAATGTAATCTGGGGGGACCCAGAGACATGTTTGTTAGTGATGTTTTATAAACTGTGTCTGAGAGAGAGATAGGGAGCATTTTGATCTTGATATCCAACTTACCAGCACTCTGTTTATGCTCACATGTAAGTTTTTAGCACTGTGATTTCTTGTAGGAATAGTTAAAGCTATTAAAGATTAATTAGGTATTTTTCTTTGAAATCAGACCTGTCCTACTGTATTATTTTAAGTTTCTGTATGATCTCTGAACTCTTACATATATCTGTGGTGTAGTAGTTTTGTCTTGTGTTTTAAATATTTATTATTAAATATTTTTAAAACCTTCTACCTGTGGCTGATTTATGTAGAGATAAGCTCTGGAGTACATTGCACATTTATATATAGTTTATTGTAATAGGCCACTCTGATAGCCTTAGACTGTATAGTCACATTACCATTGGATATTAATTTGCAAAGAAATAATTGGATACCCTTTTAAGGGCATTTTAGTAGCTGATATTATTAACTGGGTGGTGGCAGTAATTACTACCATATAGTCTGGGTAAAGGGGCACAGTTGGAGAATCTGAGTCAGCCTTTCCCAGGAGTGTCTGTGAAGTTGTATAAATACTTATCTCAAAGTGTGTGTGTGTGTTGTGTCAGCTACTTGGCAGGGACACAAAGCACTGGTTGGACAGAGAGGTTACTGGAGGTTTTAGCTTGCCCAGTTAGGCTGAGACCCAGACCCTATAGCTGTGTCAGTGGAGAGTCTTATTGGGGACCTGGTGAGCAAGGGAGCAACCGGCCCCAGGGTGACGGTGATCTCTGTGTGCACTTAAGGGAAATTGTACTTTACTGTGAGTATTAGTCATCCTTTCCTCTTCTATGAGATGACCACCCTGGTGTTAGTGGTGAGGACTGAGGCTCCTTTATTGCTTGGCCTTGGCACGGTTGTCACACTTGCCTTAAAACTTGAAAACATGAAGTGTTAGGCCAGAAGTGTCAATTTAATCTCATTCAGACGCGAATTGCAGAGAAGCTGGAAATTATCCAGAGTAGGTTATATCTACGTGGCACAGACAAAGAAGCAGTGAAGTCATTTTTCACTTTTAGACTTATGGAGAAGGAAAAGCTTGTTAGCAGTACTGAGTTAGAGATTTCAAACATGCAGTTTGTTAAACTTACAATGCATTCATTTAGGTGATCAACTCTCACTCACCTATAGCTATCTACCATATATACATGAACCCCTCCTACCATAAATCCCCTGAAACCCATCTCCTCATAGCCGACAAAAAGTTCTTGCTCAGCTATTTACTTTGCTATCTACATTTTATAAATACTGCCCACAGTGACATTGCTAGCCCAGCTATCTGGAATTTTGTAAATAATCATATGTCATTTGTGAATATCAACATGATTCATATGCTTGTCTTGCAAATGTAAGAAAACTATATGCTATGTGTATATTAAACTACTGGTACAGAAGTGTTATTGAACAGGGTTTATGCAGTACTGAGCTTCAAGAATGTAACCACAGCATACCCTGCTGGAACACAGAAGATCAACTTACAATACTTCAAGAAAATAAGTTGAAATTAAATGCTTTATGGTGTGCTATAAAGGTTAGTTTCAAAGCAGCAAGCAGAAACAATGTCTAAAGCTAGAAACTGTTCTATTGTCTCGAAAGAAAGGTAATTACTAGGTTTAAAATGTAAAGTGATTATTGCTTTATGACTTGCTAGCAGTTGCACATCAGAGAGATGTGTATTTCTAACACAGAAATGTTAAGTTTCTGTTTAGCCTGGGAACTGAAGTCAGGTGACAAAGAGGGATGTCATC
This sequence comes from Protopterus annectens, assembly GCF_019279795.1. Classification (NCBI taxonomy): domain Eukaryota; kingdom Metazoa; phylum Chordata; order Ceratodontiformes; family Protopteridae; genus Protopterus; species Protopterus annectens. Next base: position 50,999,649 of record NC_056736.1, read on the forward strand.
CAAGCTAACCCAGCAGTAATTTTTGATATTAATTTAAGAACTCTGTCATAGAGAGACTGGGCATTTTGTACTTTGTCTTTCACCTGGAAACATCCATTATCACAATCATCTGCACTTGCCTTGCTAATGGTGTAACCAAGGTAGAGTAATCTCTTTTATATATAGATTGGAATATAGTAAAGATTAGTTTAGATGTTTTCTGTATTTATTTGAGACTGTCCTGCAATGTTGTTTGAACTCTGAAGTAACTGTGTTTGTTTTCTGAGTATTGTCTTGGTCTTTTATTATTTATTATTAAATATATTTAAACCTATCTTTATGCCTGATATTTGTGAGACATATTTAAGCTCTTATAGTACTTGCATATGTATTTGGTGACACTGTACAAGCCACTCCAAAATAGCCTTGCTATTGGTCAAAACTACCTTTTGGATAATAGTGACATTACACAGTAGAACTGGAATCCTTTGTAAACGTCTTAGATTAGCTGATAAAGAGTGGTTGGTGGCAATGATAGCTACCTTGCAGTCTGAGCAGAAGGAGGCATAGCTAGTAAATCTTTGCCAGCCTTTCCCAGGTGTGAATGTGTGTGTGTGTGTGTGTGTGTGTGTGTGTGTGTGTGTGTGTGTGTGTGTGTGTGTGTGTGTGTGTGTTTGTATATAAATCCAATCTCAAAGTGTGTGCATATGTGTGTGTGTGTGTGTGTGTGTGTGTGTGTGTGTGTGTGTGTGTGTGTGTGTGTGTGTGTGTGAGAGAGAGCTACTTGGGCAGGGATACAAAACACTGGGCAGAGAGGGTGCTGGAGGTTTTGGCTTGAAAACTCAGTTGAGATCTCAACCTATAGCTGTGCCAGTGGGGAGTCTTTTTGAGGATCTGGAGAAAGAGGGAGAAACCAGCCCCAGACTGACTGTGGTCTCTGTGTGCTCTTAAGGGAAATTGCACTTTACTGTGTGTCCACTTATCATCCTCCCATTGTGTACATCCCTCACTGTTGCCAGTGGTGAGGATTGAGGCTCCTTGATTACTGGGCCAGTGTAGGGGCATCACACCAACTATTGTCTCAAGACTGAGCAAACTAATGTATATTAAGGTAACGAGACCGAATAGCCAAAAATGTGGACTTGCATAAACTAAGTCCAAGATTGCCATTTCTTAGAATATTATCTTTTCTCTAGAGTATGGCAGTCTAGGAGATGGTATATATAAGTCTGAGTGGTACAGGTAAGATTGCAGTCCTGCAAAAAAAAACAAGTTTAAAGGAGAAAAGAAATGTTCAGTATTTGCTCTTCTCCTGCATTGTTGATATTGCATTTGCATGTTTTCTAGACAGTTTGCAGTCACTTGTAAGTGATGATGTCAGTATTGGTCACATCCTATAGATGGTCATCATCAGAATAATCGTTATCACTGGAGTATCCTGGATCAGTTCAAGATTCATACATGGATCACTTTATGTAGTAGTCTCTGGCTGGGTTAACTGCAGTGGCAGCTGGTGACTTCAAATCACAGGGGGGCTGCAGGAGACAGCTGAATGGGTGGGGTCAAGGGGAGGGGGTGTGGTCAACCAGAAAGGGGAGGAGCTATGCACAAAACCACAAAAAAATAACTTTAATTAAATATGCTGCCCTGGGTGGCAAACCATCATTATGAAAGTCCAATCAAGACAAAAATAAGTGTAGAAGAATAAAAATATTTCAATGCATTGGCTGCATGACAGCTTACTTAATATCTAGATGGAAACAAAAGGTTGTGAGGCATGAAAAAATAAATTACTTTTTAAATACATTACTGGAATGCCAGTCAAAATCAAGTATAAGAAAAACCAGAAGCACTCAACTCAAACCACTTCTCCTTGCACTGCAGTCCTAATTATAATATATTCAGCTTTATTAAAGTACCAAGTAACATGCTGAAAGTAGAAATCTATGTGATGCCCCCACTTGTAAAAATGTTTCTTATCCAAAAAGACCTGCTGCCTGACAACTTGTTTCATGGGGAAAACATGATAAAAGTAAAAAATGAAAAGCAAACAAGAAACAAGCTCAAGATACATTGCTTAAAGGATTACTGTACAGGTTATGGACCACACATGATTGGCATTCTGTTTAGTTTACGGGTAAAGTCTGTAGAGATGACTGGAAGTCTCCAACAAGTGTAATGAGCTTTTTAAAATAATGGAATCCTGTCCTTTAATACCCAAGGCTTATACATTATCTAGTCAAGTATTCTCTGCATGGCAACAACAGAAAGGCTTTCAATGTTGGCAATTCTTTAACAGTATGCTTATTAAAGCTTACTTGCATCTTACGATCTCAGACAAGCTTACCTTATGGTCATTAAAGCATTGCTACTTAAAAACTCAGAGCAACAGGCACTTTGAGTAATAAGCATAAATCAACAGTACAAAAATATGACAGAAACTAGACCATTCTGCAAAATCAAGGACAGATGAAAAGCCACTGTAGTACTTATGCAGTGTGTCCTCCCCATCCAAGGTAGATACAACTACTCCTTGCCTTGCTTGGACACATCCAGAGTCACTACATGGGGGAGTGGGGTGCAACAAGCATGTCACAATTTGAAATCTCTCTGGCTGACTGTGATGGCCCTGACACATTTGTCATACCTCTCAACCTCAAGAGCAAGAAATCTGGACAAAGCCATACACAGAAGTGGGACAAAGGCCCAACAATAAGGACAAATTTAAATATTGCTGTAATAAACTTAGAAAGATAATAGAATAGGTCTTGCATTAGTATGAATTTTCTGAAGGGTATAAAATCTGAAACTCAAATGTCTGTCATTTTCTAACTTCAGTCTTTAGTGATTTGTCACTAATTTGCCAAAAACACAATTTTATGAAAATGGACCAAAAATGTGATGCAAAATATAAAATAGATACACAATACAGCTGCTACCTGTCAAAGAAGGGACACTTTAATATTAGTACTGCTACCTTGAGCAGCTGACAAAATATAAAAGAATCTACATGCATTTCAAGTAATCTATAACTTTGATTATTACAGTTATTTCTTAATTGTAAACCCTCCATGTTTTCTTCCAAAATTGCTATTTTGCAGAGGGATTATAAGGGGGAAGAGCAACATTTTGAGCCAAAAATTGGGGACAGTTGAGAGGTTGGCTATGCCTAATTCTATAAAGCAATTTATTTGCATGTACCTCTCAACCTGTTAATGCAGTAAATCTGAACAAGGCCAAATATATTGGGGGCACATATAAACAGTACTAAAAATTGCTCTTGTATAAATTGAGACAGTTGATAGAACAGCTCTTACTTTAACATGCATTTTTCTGAAGGTTATGAAGTCTGAAACTTAGAGTGACTTCTGGCAAATCATTTAGGAATTAAAACTACAAATTTTATGAACAAACCAAAAATAAGAAGCAAAAATCTATTCATTCTTTGAAAATCTGGACAGTTGGGAGGTATAGTTCAGCTGGGCCTGTCTGCTGCCCTTCCCCCCCTGACAAAATAATGGTTGAATGGAGCCTCTGCAGCCATTCCAATGAACCATTATACTTGGCTATTTCACTCCATTTACCATAAACACTAATGTGCATACTGCTTTACTTCTATGATGAGTTGGACTTCATTTGAAAGTTTTATTTTGTATTTTACAGCACAAACACTAAGTCATCTGTTAAACAAAGCAATGCAGTCTCACAATGAAAACTTAGCATTAAAACTTCTCTGCCCTTGAAACTCACATTCATTGAAACAGCATTGAAACCCACATTCAAAGAAAATACATTTTGCCAGTGGCAGATAAAGATTAATTTTGGGCTGTTTTCAATCATAGGCTCCTTGCATATGAAACATACATGTGCTCTTTGATACACCTTCCTCATTGTACTAAAATTATATTCCTTGTACAATACAGTACACTTGTTACAGGATGTTTTAAATTTGTTTTGAACATTTTTCCAGTAAGCAATGAAACAAACCATATGCACCCATAATGGCAAAACTGCCCAGTTGAGAACATTTATCATAAAAAAGTCTACTCAGACTTCCACAGTCCACCATTATTAGTTAATATACACAATTCCACAGTCCACCATTATTAGTAAATATGCACAATTCCACAGTCCACCATTATCAGTAAATATGCACAATTCCACAGTCCACCATTATCAGTAAATATGCACAATTCTACAGTCCACCTTTATCAGTAAATATGCACAATTCTATAGTCCATTATCAGTAAATATGCACAATCTCTGAAGTCAGTCATCTAAATAATTCCACATTAAAGAAATCTGTTACTAATGAAGTGGTTGCTGCTAGCAATCACCTTTATATTTCATGGTTTCATCGAAAAATAAAGTGTCTGTTGCCCCTCAGGAATAAATTGTCTATATTACATTAAAAAAATGATAAGCTAGTAATAATATTGCAAGAGGAAATGGATGGCAAACTGCTAACGAACTTATAGTTAGTATCTTCACCAAGGAGAACATTCTCAGTACGGCAGCATCTACCCCTTGTGGGAGTAGAACCCACAACCTTCTGCATCAAAAGCAAGTACATAGCCTGTTGTGCTATAGTATTAACTTGGCAAAGCGCTAAACTTCTATTCCCCTGCAGCTCTCAGTTCCTTGTAAAATCTACTCAATACTCAACTGCATCTCAACCAGCTCAAGAAAACTGGAAAAGCCAAAATGTATTGGGGGTCAAAAGCCCAAAAAACAGGGACACATTAAACATTGCTTGTATAATCTTGGAAAGTTGCTAGAATAAAATGTTGTGTTGCCACCATATATTTTATTGCCAAGGTCCCTGAGCAAAAAACAGTCAGAGTAACATACCACTACGCCACATCAGCTGCTTTGTAAAGAGAGAAAGACTGAAACTTAAATGGCTATCATTTAGTGAATTCAGTTCTCACCATAGCTGTCAACCTCTTAGTACAAAACACCTGGACAAACCCAGTAATGAGGGAATACAGCCCTCAAACATATTCAGTGAATTCAGTTCTTGCTATAGCTGTCAACCTTAGCACAAAAACCTGGACAAAGCCAATAATCGGGGAATACAGTCCCAAAAATAGGGACAAATTTAAAATATTCATCTTATAAACTTGAAAATTGCTAAAAAAAAAAAGGTTGTGCTACTATGTATTCTGAAGAACATGAAGTTGGAAATTCAAATGCCGGTCAATTTTACTGGACAGAACAAAACAATTTTCAGCAGAGACGCAGGGATTAAAACTGCAGACACATCTTTGTAAAATGGCAGGGCACCAGAGCAAATCCACACAAACACAGGCAGGAGATGCACAGTCCACACAGAAGCCACCCCAACCAAGAATCAAACCAGAAAACCTAAAGCTGTGAGGCAACAATACTACCACTGCACCATCAATTATGCAAGGAGTTAAACATTCAGAAACCTGAAGTCTGAAATTCAAATGCCTGTCAATTTTACTGCGGACAGAACAAAAACAATTTTCAGCAGAGAGGGATTAATACTGCAGACACGTCTTTGTAAAATGGCAGGGCACCAGAGCAAATCCACACAAATACAGGAGGAGATGCAGACAGAAGCCACCCCAACCAAGAATCAAACCAGAAAACCTATAGCTGTGAGGCAACAATACTATCACTGCACCATCAATTATGCAAGGAATTAAACATTCAGAAACCTGAAGTCTGAAATTCAAATGCCTGTCAATTTTACTGCGGACAGAACAAAACAATTTTCAGAAATGGCAAGGAGATGCAGACAGAAGCCACCCCAACCAAGAATCAAACCAGAAACCCTATAGCTGTGAGGCCCATCAGTTATGCAAGGAGTTAAACATTCAGAAACCTGAAGTCTGAAATTCAAATGCCTGTCAATTTTACTGGGACAGAACAAAACAATTTTCAGCAGAGGGATTAAAACTGCAGACACATCTTTGTAAAATGGCAGGGCACCAGAGCAAATCCACACAAACACAGGCAGGAGATGCACACTCCACACAGAAGCCACCCCAACCAAGAATCAAACCAGAAAACCTATAGCTGTGAGGCAACAATACTACCACCGCACCATCAATTATGCAAGGAATTAAACATTCAGAAACCTGAAGTCTGAAATTCAAATGCCTGTCAATTTTACTGCGGACAGAACAAAACCAATTTTCAGCAGGGATTAAAACTGCAGACACGTCTTTGTAAAATGGCAGGGCACCAGAGCAAATCCACACAAACACATGGAGGAGATGCAGACTCCACACAGAAGCCACCCCAACCAAGAATCAAACCAGAAAACCTATAGCTGTGAGGCAACAATACTACCACTGCACCATCAAATATACAAGAAGTTAAACATTCAGAAACCCTTAAGTCTGAAATTCAAATGCCTGTCAATTTTATTTAACATTTTTTAATCAGGACAGTCTGACTTGGAACAAATAAACAATTTTCAGCAGAGGCCCAGGAAGAAATAATGCAGGCATGTCTTTGTAACATGGGAGGACACAAACACAGGGAGAAGATACAGACCCCACAAAGAAGGAACCCCAGCCAAGAATCAAACACAAGAACCTGCAGCTGTGAGGCAACAATGCTACTACTACACCATCAAATATCAAGCATTGCAGCATTTACAAACCACAGATATTATGAGGAACAGATCAGATCGAATATGAGGCAAAAATCTGCAATTTTTTTTACAAATGGTGGTGAGTAGGGAACTCAAGTCTTTAACACCTGCATACAGGGTACAGGGTTCAAGCCTGAGGCATTCCCTACCACACCACCATAAGCACCTGGGGCATTTTCACACACACACACACGTAAAGCATAAGCACCATACACACACAATTAAACAGCACAAACTCCAGTAAAGCATAAGCACCATACACACACAATTAAACAGCACAAACTCCAGTAAAGCATAAGCATCATACACACACACAAATCACCATTGTAAATTAAAAGGCACCTTACCTGAATATATCCAGCTAACGTACATCCTTCCCGATCCTAATGCTCCTTCCCGACGAGATCCCTAATGCTCTGTCCAGAGTCCTGCTGCTGCTCTTGCAGTCCGGACGTGACCCATAATTCTGGCGAGTCTGTGCACTGTAAAAGTGCACATACGTCTCCTTGTCCCCTATGGGGACGGCCCGCTGCTTGAGCATGGTAGTCGGGACTACTGCGCATCTTCCGATCGAAAAAATATATATTTTTTTATTTTTCATTTTTCTTTCTCTTTTTTTCATTTTTGAGGGGGCTGCAGTCCGGCAGCCCTCTGCCACGAGCCGCCCCTGGTTAACTGTAATACTTCCTGGCCTGAACATTTCCTTCATGGTAGCTTTTTAGTCACTTCCCTGAGATGGGAATACTCCCATCCAGCACAAGTGTTTTTCACTGCCTGTCATCTGTGTTTACCAACAAGATTTTAGATTCTGACAGTCTTTTTTGGTCTCAGCATTGATAACATCTTAGCCGATCTTTCATAGTAAAGTTACTGTTTCTTTTGAACATATTGCATTTCAGATTAGACATTTAACATTTTTTTAGCTGGGGAAGAAGAGGAAATGAAGGCAACTCTCTTCTTCTCTTTTTCAATTGTTGTGAAGCTGAAAGTCCCTGCTGCTTATAGTAAAGTATGTTTGCATTCCTGAAGAGCAAAACTACGCTCTTGCTTTAAGATGGTTACTATTTTTTTCATGATATTTTTCTGTTTTTGGATAACTCTTTCAAGTTGCCCATTAGAGTGGAGGTATCTTGGCAAAGATATGATGCACTGAAATTGTCAATGTTGCGAAAAATATTAGAAAATATGTACCATTAATTCTGATGAGTATGTCTTGGTTATTGTGACAAAAAAAATAACAATAGTTTAATAACAGTTCTTGAAGAGGTATCTTCAGGTATGATGACTTCAGTGTAATTATTAGGGAATTGATGTCATGGAAATAAAATAACACAAGAAGCAAACATTACTCCATAATCTGGTTGAGGTATTATTTCATCTTTGCAGTTTTTTTTTCAGTAAATGTTGCACATTTGTCTCTTTTTACCATTGTTCTTATAGACACATTTCAGGTCTAAATATCATGTCAACTGATTTTTTTTTATAACAAACACTTTGCAAGCATGCTTTGTGTGTCTTTTGAACATGATACTACACAGCTGCGTTTGCATTTCCACACCACTAGATTTCAACAACACTCCCTGTGATTCAGGATTTTCCCAAAAATAACTATAGTAGACTTAAAATGATCAGTGAAATTTTGTTTTGTTGTCTAGCTACCTTGTCACAATGACATTTTCAGTAGCTGTAGTTCTGAGTCATTTTTTGATATGCTGAAGTAATTCTAACAATTTGTTCTCTTATTCGGTAAATAAATTAGCATAATGTTCAAAAAAGATCAAATGTACATTTGCATTTAGGTTTCAGCTTGCTCTTTGAGATCCTGCATCATTGCACTTTATTACTGAGGCCTTCCAATCTGTATTGCATGAATCATTTGCCTCAGTGACTGTGTGACCTATAATATATACAGCTGTACAACACATTGTCCTTGATTGCACTCTGCCTTCTAGCACACTGTGTTTCCATCTGTACACTGTGTGGTAACTTAATGATATCCACGTGTTCATAAGCAGGCCTTCCCTGTGTGTCCCTTTGCTTAACTGACACAACTTGCAACAACAAACTTATTCTCAGAATTATTCTACAAAGAGGCATTTGACTCAGACAGTGAATAAATTCTCAAGCCCAATTATGTAAATAGACTCAAAGTAATATTGTTACATGCTGGCCCAGTATTTAGATTAAATGTGATAAATCTACTATCTATGTCCATCTTTTTTTTAAGTTATTGCATATTACAATGACAAAGCTGTTAAGTTTCTGAGTCTGGTGAAGAAACTGAAGAAATGTTGTACCCATGATCTGCTCACTGATCAATAGCATTTGCTAACAGGTAATTTTCTTTCTTTCTTCTTACTATTATTATTCTTTTCTTTTTTACTACATCTTTTTTATTGGAACATACAAATATGAACACTGGAGTAGACTTAAAAGTGATCCATCCTTAATAATAATATCTAGAAATTGTTTGTACATAATGACATCACATCGTGCATTCAAAATTATTAATTTCATTTGTCATGTACATGCTCAGCTCAAATTCAAATAATTTTATAAGTTATACTTACACCACATTTCCATTAACCACATTATATATATATATATATATATATATATATATATATATATATATATATATATATATATATCAATAATAGTATGCTGTCTCCTCCTACTACTTTTTGTCTACTATCCTTTCTTTCTCTTTGCTGTCTAACTTTCCAAACTTCATCCCATTCTGGTTTTATCTTTTAACCCATCTTCTAGTACTCTCCCTCCTGGTCACCTGAGTATCCATTGTCCTGTGTTCTTTTTCTGCACTAAACTAATGCCATTTGGTAAGAATACCTTACCAATTTTCCATCTTTTGTCTTCTTTCCCCCATGCTCTGCTCCTCTTGCAAGGTCCCCTCAAGAATATATCAGCACACAGGGGTTATGGGAAACTGGTTCGTGTTACAGTAAAATCTTCTCATGACAACAATTTTGATATATGGCTCTGGGACAACCCCTAAGTACCAGTATGACTCAATCATAGTGCATGTGGGCATTAATGACCAGAGATGAACCTCCTTGGACTGAAAAGCTCATCTAGACTCTGCTACAACTTACTGTGAGAGAAAGGTTAGTTTGCTTTTATATTACTTTATTGCCCTATTCTATTTTGTATGTTGTGATTCCTTTTATTTACATTGTGTTTTACTTGTATTCTGCTTTTAATTGAATATTAAAACTAGGAAAGAGACCACAGTTATGTCTCTTGAATCACTTTATGTTTTAACCACCATCCTACCCTGGTGCTGTTGTGTTCTTAAACTCAACTGTCTTTCTAGTTGCCTGCCCCTTATGTTATTCTGACTATGTATCTCCTGCCCTTTCCCCTATCATTGACTGTTGTGAGTAAGCACAAAATTATCATTTTGTGAAATAACTCCCCTTCAACTGTTTAAATTTACTGGCCATCCCACTGTATTCCATAGAACCAAACTACAAGGTGCCACCCCCTTTCAATCTATCTTTCTTTTATAAAATTAGTGTCTCTCCACTTAGACAGTTAAAGCTTTAGTTACCCACTCTTTCATATCTAACTGCTTAGTGCATATTGCAGTGCTTAGGATAATTAACCATCTTTTTCCATCTTATCTTTAAAATCTGCAACATCTATTGCAAAACCACCAGTTATTGGAGAGCCTACATTCTGCCTCTCAGTGGTCATCTTAGGATTAGCACTTCTGTTTTCTCCTGATGAGAGAAGGAGCTCAGGGATATTATTTCCTCAAGACTGCTGATCACTGGAAAGCCTAATAACTGCTTCATAGGTCACAGCTTGGAATGTGTGCTTATATTCTGCTCCTGGTAATTCCTAACTATTTCTGGTTGGGTGGTGAGTGTCTGCGCTTGATGTTCCTGATTGTTCTGGTTGCTATTAAAGGCATCTACTGGGAAAAGGCTACAACAATCCTGCAGACTCTTGCATCATCTGGGACAAGACTGTGGGGAACACTAAACAGGCTATGGCCTTGCTTCTCGTCTTGGGATTGGTGCTAATATTTTGCTTCTGGTGAGAGAAGAAGGAAAGGAACATTGTATCCCAGCATGTGAAGCTGTAGTGAGACCAGAACTAGTAGTAGCCAAGCAGTAGCCATTCATGTGACTCCTACATTTTCATCATTCTTAACAAGCTAAGTCTCTGCTTTCATTAAATAGTGCTTGATTTGTTTCCAGCTTTAGAATATCTGTCTAAATACTTCGTCCTTAAATTTTCAAGACCTACTTATTAGTTTCCCCTCAAATGTTTGGCAGTGCTCTGTATAGACAGAGACACCTTGAATAACATTTTTCCTGTAAAAGCACAATTAAAATTTCGGCAATACCTAGTTGCACACAGGATAACTAATTTGCAGTGACAGGCACTGTCCCCAGAGTTGCAAACTGGATACTCCTGAGATTGCTTTATATTCTCACTCCAACTGTCTAATCAGTAAAAAAGGTCTGTTGCCATGGATATGAACTTTGCCACTATCTCTTTTACCAGCGTGGTGGATATGGTCATTCTGAGGCAATGTAGAAATTGCCTCATGTTTACTGACAACCAGCTAATTCTCAAACAAACTGACACGGTATGTGAGAAATGTATTTACAAAATTTCACTGGAGGCAAAGCTCTCACACAAAAGTACTCCTAATGTCAATACGGTTGTCAGTACTACACACGCTGCACCCATCACACACAATTTAAAGCAGACATATAGACTCACATATAATGAAGCACTTGAATGTAACGTTCTGAAACCTGAAAGACCTCCAAGATGAAGTACACATAATAAATCCCCTCAGCAGCCCTGAATGTACTCTTTCTAAACAACATCCACATGAACACATGCAGTCAAATCTCATGGAGTCTCTACTTCTAAGCCCATAAGGCAAGCCACCACACAATCCAATATTCTCGTAATTGGACACTCCATCATGAGACACACTGATGTCCCTCTCACCAGGCGGAGTAAGGAGAAAGTCATGGTCAGTTCCTTATCATGGGCTAGGATACGCCACATTACACATGCAGTCAGGTCATTGGACCACAAGTACCAGTGTGACTCAGTCATAGTCCATGTGGATGTAAATGACCTAAGACATACCTCCCTAGACTATATGAAGAGAGACATCATGGAGCTCTCAGAATATGTGTCCCAGGTTGGTATGAGCCTAGCATTGAGCAGCATTTTACCTTCTCCACAGATGATGCCACAATATGAACAAAAGATGAATGACTAATAATTGGCTTAGTTTCTGGTGTTATTCTAAGGGGTGTGATATTTGTCAGCATGGAAGAAGATGATAAACAGACAATGCTGCTTTGCCAGGGATGGCCTGCACCTCACCCATCTATGCTTTTGAAGATTAACTAAAACACTGTCCCCTATAGTGCCTGTTTTAGGAAATGCCAAACTGAAAGTGCTTCCAAAGGTATTACTGTTCAATGCTAGGAATCTAAAAAAAAAAAAAACACCACTCCATAGAAGTTCTCCTCACGCTAGAGAATTCTGACATCTGTGCAGTCACTGAGACATGGCTTAAAGCTGCAGACAGCACACCAACAGTGCAACATTATAATACCTCTCATGCATTTAGACCAGTTACTACACAGACATAGACTAAAGGTAGAGGTATCTTGATTTACATCAAAAATAAATATACATCAAGGCTAAGGGCAATGCACTTGAGCTACTCTATGTTCAAATTACCATAGGCAAAATACAATACAACTTCCTTGCAAGCTATAGGTCCTCCTCTACTACCCAGGAAACCCACACAATATATTTAAACTTATTAGAAACACTCACCATCCAACCCAATACCATATTCACGGGTGACTTTAATAACATTATTAACTGAGAATCCTGTATGATACCAATCGTACAGGCAAAGAGATTCCTGAATTTTGTAAAGACAATCTCCCTGGATGAGACTATCAATACACCAACCAGGGGTGTAGCCATACTGGATCTGGTCCTCACTAATATAAAAGAGTGTTGCACATCCCATTAGTGTAATGTCATCTCTGGTAAGGTCAGACTACAAAATGTTTTCCTTTGAAGTAAAAATATAACCCAGACCCCCAGCTAACCCTGGAATATTCAGGAACTACTTTAAGACTAACTTTCTGCTGTTAAGTGATAACCTGGCAAAATGTGAAGCCCCATAAGCCCTGAGAACACTGCTGCCTATGCAGAACTGTTCACAGAAACTCTATATAAGCATGTTAATAGCTGTATAGAGATAGCTGTATCCACCAGGAAGAAGTACAAAAGTAACTCCAGAAACAAGCCACCCTGGTGGAATCACAAAATCAATAGGCTGTATAACAGAAGGAAGAAAATCACGGCAAAAATTAGGAGTTTCAGCACCCAGCAGGTTAAAAGCACTGTCATCAAATTAAACAAGCAACTCAGAGAACAAATAAAGTCTACCAATGCCAAATTTGAGGTAAGTTTGGCCTCCCAGGCCAAGGACAACCATAAGGAATTGTTTAGCTGCATCCACAACCTCAAAGAGAATACACAGTTGTGTGCAGAGCTCATTCTAAATGCAGCCACCTATACTGAGCGAGAAGCTATTGTAAACCTACTGACTGACAAATTCAGCTTCAACTTTCCCCCTCTTTCCCCCTCAACCTTCCCTCAGGAAATAAATATACCCCCCAACCCTGGTATCACTAGGCTAAGGTCCTTAATGCTCTCTCTAAGGCCAAAAACACTGCATCAATGGACACAGACAATATCCCAGGATGCCTTCTAAATAGCATGAAACATGACCTATCAGGCTCTCAGTAATTGCTGTTTAGCTGTAGCCTCCAAACAGGCTTTGTGCCTCATGAATAGAGAACAGCAACAGTAATCCCTCTGCACAAAGGTGGGCCATCTACAGACCATAAGTCTCAGTAGTCTTATATACAAAGCCAAGGAAATAATTATCATGGAAATGACCAATAATGACATAGTAAACCTCCAGACACTGGACCCAACCCAGTTTGGTTTTATCAAGGGCAGGTCATGTCTACTCAACCTGTTGGACTTCTTTGAGAAGGTCAGCAATGCAATGTATGGGGGCAAAATGGTTCACACTGCCTACCTTGACCTGGCCAAGACATTTGACACAATACCTCACTCTGGCATTATTGACAAACTCAAGAGGTTAGGTACAAACCCTTATGTCACCTGGTGGATAGCCAACTGGCTCACAGACAGGACCCAGGAAGCTAAAAATGGGGAATCCACCTCTACGAAGAAGCCAGTCACAAGTGGAGTTCCTCAGGGATCAGTCCTTGGATGACTCCTTTTTGGTGTTTACTACTCTAAAGCCAAGGCCAATGTCACTGGTCTCTGGCTGACTAAATTTGCAGATGACTGCAAATTAGAGCTGTCATTGAATCCCACACTGATACAAATGTTTTCCAGGAAGGGCTGACAGAGACAAACAACTGGTGTCAGATCCATGGACAAAAACTAAATACCAAGAAGTGCATAATAGTATCCTTTGGGAAGTCATCTACCCCTGATAACTATCATATTGACAAAAAACCTTACAGATGACCTAGTAGTCTGTGACATGGGGACACACTTAGACAGTAATCTAGTCTTTGACCATCACATGTCTACAATAGTAAGGAAATCATTCTATGTTGCAACTTATAAACAAAGGTATGGCATCTAGGTCCAAGGCAGTCATTGTTCCACTGTATTTGGCATTCATCAGATCTATCATTGAGTACAATGCCTCCGTTGGTATGTATCTAACCAGGCATATTCAGCAAATGGAACATCCACAGAGGTTCCTCACTGAATGAATACAGGGCATACGTAAAATGTCTTATGCAGACCACCTCAAGGCCCTCTCCCTTTATGTCTCCTACAGGCTGTTGAGGGGAGATCTATGCTTGACATACAGGGCAATGTCAGACCCCACTCTGATGGACCTCCTGCATATCAGCAAACAAACAGCACTAGAATTACCCATTCTAAAGACTTAAACATTGCCAGTGATATAAATTGGACATGCTGGAGAGGCAGGTATGTATCCCAGAGATTACCCCTTCTCTGGGAACAGGCTCCCCATCCATATAAGCAGAGTTCCTCCTTAACCCAATTCAAGTGTAATTTGGACAGTTGGATGGGGAACAGGAAATTCATCCCTGGCTTGGTACTTATGTCTTTAATGAACACAGGCAACCTATAAATGTTTCATCTTCCAGGTCCCTGCTTGTAAATATTTAATCTCCCAAGCCTCTGCTTACACTTATCAAGGGTACCAAAACTTGTCAGAGATTTGGGATGCATGGCTAGGCTCAAAAATGAAATTGTGGTCCCTACCTAGTAACACCTATGAATCTATATTTAAAGAGACATGACTGAGCTCTCAGAATATGTGTCCCAGGCAAGTATGAGCCCAGCATTGAGCAGCATTCTACCATTTCCAAGGATGAAGCCAAAAATACCAGCAGAAAATAATTTACTTTAACAATTGTATTTCCGACCGGTGTCATTCCAAAGGGATCCAATACTTCTCAACCTGGGAAGACATGGTTGACAGGCCATGATGGTTTGCCAGGGATGAGCTTTCAGCTCTAGGCTTTCCGATATTAGTCAAAACATTATCCACCCCTATAATGCATTTTTTAGGCATTGCCAAACAGATAAACCCTCCAACATAAGAAAAGCTAGTCAGGACAAGCTAAAGGTGTTGCTGCTCAGTGCTAGGAGTCTGAGCAAATAACAACACTCCCTGAAAGAGCTCTTCACCTTGAAAAATGCTGACATTTGTGCAGTTACTAAAACATGATTGAAAGCCATGGAAAACACTCCAGCAGTGCATGACTATAAAACCATTCATACATTCCAACCACCCACTGCACATGAAAAAGCAAAAAGCGGAGATGTATATAACTACATAAAGGATGAGCACACCTCGAGGTTTGTCAAACAATATGACATGCTTGAGATACTCCATGTCTAGCTAACCGTAGGAAAAATACATTAATCTTTCAAGCTACAGGTCCCCCACCACAAGCCAATATTCCTATGCATCATTCCAGAAGTTACCAGAATCATTCCCAATCCAGCCCAATACCATATTCATGCAGGCCAAAAAAATTCTTGATTTTGTAAATTCAAATGCCCTGGAGCAGATGCTCTGTACTCCCACTATAAATATCCTAGATTTGGTACTTACAAATTTTTTTTTTTTTTAACATTTACCAGGAAAGTCCAACTTGGAATGAAGACAATTTTCAGTGAAGGCCCAAGGAGAAATTCTCCAAACCCATGTCTTGTAATATGGGAGGAAACAGGAGTACCCAGACGAAACCCACATAAATGCAGGGAGGACATGCAGACAACACACAGAAGACACCCCGGCCGAGAATCAAACCAAGTACCTCTTGCTGTGAGTGCACCCCCTCCCAGTGTGATGTCCTCACTGATAAGACCAGATCACAAAGAGGTCTCCCTTAAAATAAAGGTAAAACTAGTCTCCCCACTAACCGCAAAAACTTTAAGAACTTCTGTATGTTAAATTACCCCATATTAAGGGATGGCATAGATAGTTTCCAAGCTCCCCAAATCCAGAAAACACAGAAACCAATGGAGAGGCATACATAAAAGTCCTGTATGACCATATAAACAACTTCATGGAAACAACAGTACCAAACCAAAGCAAACCCAGGTCAAGCTGCTAAAACAAGGCACCCTGATGGGCCCCTGCTATTAACAGGTTGTACTTCAAAAGAAAGAAAGAAAATCCTGTTGAGAAGTAAGAGAAAATGTGCACAACAGAGCAAAATGTCCCTCATTAGTCTAAGCAAGTGAATCAGGGAACTAGTTAAGTCTCTGAAAGCAGACTTTGAGGAAAAAAATAGCCTACAAAGCTAAGGATAACCATAAGGCATTTTTCAGTTATGTCCGCATTCTTAAGGGCAACACTCAACAGTATGTTGTATTAGTTGTAGGTGGCATCATCTTTACTCAGCCAGAAGATACAGCAAATCTGCTGGCTGACAAATTCACCTCATATTTCCCCATCACCCCCAATTCTCCCCAAGAAATACCCTCCACTTCTCAATCATCAATTATCACCAAAGACCAGGTTGCCACTGTGCTCTCTAAAGCTAAAACGAAAAACAAGATTCAGCGGGGCCTGATGATATACCAGGTTGCCTTTTAAATAGCTTAAATAAGGACTTATCAGGCCCATTAGGATCTCTATTTAACCACAGCCTTTGGACTAGCTTTGTGCCGATAGAGTAGAAGACAGCAACAGTCATCCCTCATCGTAAAGGGGGACCATGTACGTACTAACCCAGAAAATTACAAACCCATAAGTTTGAATAGAGTTAGATGTAAGACCATGGAAAACATAGACATGGGCCTGATAAATAATGACATAGAAAACCTCCAAACACTGGATTCATCCCAATTTGGCTTTATCAAGGGCAGGACATGCCTACTGAATCTGGTAGATTTCTTTGAGAAAGTTACTAAGGCCAAAGATGAGGGTAAAACAGTAATACTCCCTACCTCAACCTGGGAAAGGCATTTGACACAATTCCCCATTCGGGTATTATGAATAAGTTCACAAAACTGGGCACAGATCCCTAAATCACTAGCTGGATAGCCAATTGGCTCATGGACAGGACACGTGGTTAAAGTGAGTGAATCCTGATCCAGTAAGAGGCCTCTTACTAGTGGTGTACCACAGGGCTTAATGCTGGCACCACTCCTGTTCATAATATTTTTCTCTGAAGTTAAGGCTAATGAAAGGCCTCTGGATGACAAAGTTTGCAGAAGACTGCAAGTTGGCGGAAATAATTGAATCCCTCAGTGCTGTGGATATCATTCAGGAGGGTCAAGATCAGACAAATGATTAGTGCCACAACCATGGCCTAAAAATAAATGCAAAAAAAGAAATGCATTATCATATCCTTGCAAATTATAACATCAGTACCACACCCCTCAGAGTAGACTCAGATGCGAATGTTCTATGTAAACAGATAGATAGTAGCCTGAACTTTGATCATCAAGTGTCCACAGTGATGAGGAAGTTCTCCCATGTGGCACAACTTATAAGTAAAGGTATGGCATCCATACTCAAGGAAATTATAGTCCCACTGTACACAGCCCTCATTAGACCAATAATCAAGTAGAATGCACCATTAGGCATGTCCTGACTAGGCACTTACAGCAACTGAGGCAACCTCAGAGGTTCCTCACAAAGAAAATGCCGGGTGTAAACAACATGTCCTATGCTGACAGACAAAAAGCCCTGTTCCTTTACTCTATCTCCTACTGACTCTTATGGGTTGATCTATAGTTGACCTACAAGGTACTCACAAATCCAGCTCTGATGGAGCTACTACACATCCACAAGTCAAACAACACGAGAGTCACAAAGTTTGTGGGTCTAAACTTAATCAGTGACTCAAACAAAACATGCTGGAGAGACAAATATGTTCCTCAGAGAGTTCCCCTTCTTTGGAATGGGCTTCCTATTCACATTATGCAGAGCCCTTCCCTGGCTTTCTTCAAATGCAATTTGGATCAATGGATGGGGAATCGCAAATTCACACCTTGGGAAGTGCTATCTCCCTTATGGACAGGGACAACCTGTAAGATACTTAATGTATAGGCACAAATCCATGCCATCCTGTTGCCCCTAGGGGCCATATATTGGATAGAATCGAGTTATGTTGGCTAGGCTTCTAAGGGTTACAGCCAAGTGACGTCTACAGGCGTTTCTGCGGTTACCTCCTACTGCTCCTCTAGGTGTCAAATATTACCTGTTCATATTTTCATTAATAATTCCAAAACCATGCTACACACAAAGTATAAGAATATTTTATCTTGAAGCATATATGATGGCAAACAACTGTATTGATATATGTCCTCTGTCAATAAGTATTTGTTAGAACTGTAAGGTGATAATGTCATTTTTTTAAAGGCTGATGCCACACCCACTGGGAGTTAAAGGTACACATTCAAAAGAGCTCTACTGGAGGGAATGAGTTAAGCCATTAGCCTAGCAATCTCCTATGAACCTATGAACTTATGAAAAGGAAGTTGTGGGTAGGAAAGAGAAAATAAGCTTCTGGAAAATTGTAGTAGCACTGGCAGACAAATGAACATAGAAGAAAGACAAAGACCAATAGGAAAAGTACTAAGACAAACAAGGGGAACACAGAGGATGGACATAAACCGAAAGAATGAAGACACTTGATGATGGAGTAGACTAGATAATTAACTGGCTAAGGAAATGAAATACAAGGTAGGGGGACACCATGATGGGCAATAGGATGGTGTGTCAGCTGATTATTGCTGTGCTCAGTCCCACAACCATTCAGAGGTCTGCCTCCTCCATGACAACCCTCATGGTTAGGACCTGCAACTGGTGGGCTGCTGATCAATGCTATGTAGTGGTACAACTCTGTCAATTGTATAAGAATGAGGTACAGGTAGTGTGTAGCTATATAGATGCCAAACTATCAGTGCTGTCTCCAGACCTTCCAACTTCTGGTGGGTGACATATTGTGGCCCATCAGTGACACAGCCTGATGGAGAGCCTACAACCTCCCACCCATCATAGACAAAATACAGACATCTATCAGTGAACTCTCCAAATTGCCTTCTGCTGGATCTTCTATGTCACACAAGAGAGATGCTGGTTTGGATACAGCCAGAGACCTGGCAAGTGATGACAAGGCAGGTGTTTGGAGAAGTGGCCACTGCTGACCCTCATCCACAGCCATGTCAACCAGTGCATAAAATATAAACATAAATATTGAGAAACAAAACAACAAACCGAAAATAATAGGAAAAATACACTGATAAAAATGGAACATAAAAGAAAAAAAACAATTGTCACTAATATTTACTACACTTTGTGATGTGATAATCCTTGGAAAAACAAAATACTATTACGTATGTGGAGGAAGAAAATGTAACAAACCTGTCAGACTACAGGGAACTTCTGCAGGCAGTGTGCCACAAGGACCAAGACTACATTATACTTAACCTGATCCACTGACTGTTAGTCATATGAATAGTGCATGTATTGCAACAACAGACCACAGAGACCACAAAGGCTGGTTGAAAGAAAACCTTGGTACCACATGCTATGCACAAGGGAGCTACAATTAGGTAGAATATGTGACCTGTGAGACTGGACCTTGCCTAATTCAGTTATGACCATGTCATGGGTCACAACCAGAGAAGGCACAATCGTGTAATAAATTTTAGCCACAAGTACTAGATGGGGTAATGTAATGCTACCTAACACAGGTCAGACACCATTTCCAGTAAATGGTAGCCTGTCATATGCAATCCCATATTTTTCCTGGTGGACCTGACAATGACAGAAGGGTTTCAATGGATAATGGACAAAAGAAAAAATTATTCAAATTAGGCAGACCAGCTTGCCATGCATGAATGTCAGGGTCAGCTTTGGATACTATAACATAGGGAGGCAAGCACTCTAGTGAGCTGCACAGATTGATGCCAGGCGTGTCTGTGAAAAATCCATTGTCAAGTCAGTCATAATTGCTTGTATTTCTGGTTGATTTGTTTTTCTGTTGTCAGTCATAATTACCACACCATTAGTTGCACTTACCAGAGTTAAGATGGGTAGTAACACAGGTAAGCCTGAATTGCCAGGGTATGAGTATCTGAAGACATACAACCGCACAACGTAATGCTCAAATTAAGAAGCAACACTGCAAAAATTGATAATACTAAAGGCATGTAAAATATATGCAGCTATAACATCAGTGGCATTTTACTTTCCTGCACCTGGAGAGATATTCCATGTGTGTCTAGTAGATCAACTTGTTGTTTACAATTTTACTAGCAATTGAAAAACATAAACAAAATGGAATGATGTCCGTGATTCACATATTTTACATTTGGCTGATAAGTTAATTAATCACAATTAAGCTGTAATGACTATATACTGTAAAACTCTTTTGCACTTTCCCTAACTTCTTCTTCCCATTAGCTAAGAAGGTCAACGGGTGGTGTCTATTCAGGCCGATGTGCCTATGGTTTCCCTTTTCCCCAGTTTGGTTGATGACTGTGGCATCATTCCACAACCTGATAAGGAAGCACCGGGTATCCATTTTGTACTGCTCCACTTATAGGTTCATAGGTTCATAGGTTCATACTAGGCTATCTCATGTATGGCAGTTGGTGGGGAGTACACATCCTCACAGGTGCTTCTAGTGTACCTTATTCGGGATGTGTAGAAACATGTTCCTTCCTGCACTACACAATGACCCTTCCACAGTCAGTACCCTCAGAATCCATAGCCACCTCACAGGTTGCAGTCTTGAGGACTATGGCAGCATAATCACATTGATACACATTATTGTCATCATATCATGTCCACTTCCTATACCTTTTAACCTCTTAGCTTGAGAAATCTGGACAGAGACAAAAATAATGGGGGACAGTGACCCAAAATTAGAGACAGATTTTAAATAATGCTCTTATAAACTTAGAAAGTTGCTAGAATAACAAGTTTTTCCTTAACATGCATTTTCTGAAGGATATAAAGCCTGAAACTGAAATGTCTGTTGCTATTTTGTGAATTCAATCCTTTGTGATTTGCCAGAAAACCACAAATTTTATGAGGGCAAATGAAAAATTGAAGGCAAAATCTGGACATTTGAGAGGTATGATATTGAGAGACAACAGGTTAGCAGGTTGGTACCCAGTCCTAGTACTAAACAAGCATAGAGAAATAGTTTGCTAGGGTAGTGTTTGGGGTGTGAACTGACTGATATGTGTGTACCCTGTACAATCAATATCCCTGCCTACTGTTACACTGTACCACCTCTAGTAGTTACAAAGCTGATTAATGAACCTGTGTCTTCATAGGGGTCAGTAACCTCCCCAGGCATGTACAACACGCATTGTTTCACTTACAAGTGCATGGTCAGCTATGGGCTTCAATATGCAGCTCTTGTCTGCTATGCATTGTGCAAAATATGAAATTCAGAAAAAAAATTACCTTTACATTTCTCATTAGCATAATTGCCTTATTATGCGTTCTAGAACTGCATGACAAATATAGCCATCACCACTGTGGTGCTCATCATGCTGTATGATTATTTCCCAGTAGGACACTAGATAGACTGCGGGATTTCTGTGGAATACAGAGAAGGTTGCCACACTTGTACTAAGGGCACTCATGCCAGTTATATGGGTTGTGGTGCTTTGCATATGTCTGCAACTGTCCTTATGGGAGGGTGTTTTGGTAACAATGAGATGTAGCCAGTTACCTGAGGAGCAACTCAAAGGGTTGTACCTAACATGCTGAGGAAAGGACAGTTCAAGGCCTCATCATCCTGTTGTATGTCTGATAAGGTGAGGTTGTACAGACCATTAGACAATAGCCATGATGTTAGTATAAGTGTGTTGTTTTTGAACTTTTATTGATTTGGAAGAGTGGAACACAACAATGTGCTGATAGGTACTTAGGAGCCACATGCTATGCAGTGATGCCAAAGAAGACAGATGAGGCACAGATACAGACAGCAGTAGCCATCCACATGTATGGCAGTTGGTGGGGAGTACAAAGGCCACATGTATTAAAGCATTAGTACCCACACATACTACAACAACAAGCATATTCTGCTACAGACTGTTGGTATGGTGTGGTGGATGCATACTTTTGTACAGCTAATGGCAGCTGCCCCAAGACAAGGATCTTTGAACTCAGCCTATGCCACTGTTGTGAGTCAGGTATCACATACCTCTCACCTGTCCAGATTTTTGTCTCATATTTTTGGTCTGTTCCTCGTATAATTTGAGCTTTATCTGGATTTGTATGACAAATCAATGAGGATTGTGTAGTGATATACCTTTAAGAAGCTTTCCAGTGAGTCAGCACATGCATATAAGTACTGAGCATGTGCAAGCAAGAGTGCCATTTTGCGTGAGCAGCCAGAGTGTGACCATGCAAGTATGTAGTCAGTCAGTTAGTTCGATAGTTTGTTAATGTTCCTGCTATCTACCCTGATGTATTTGTATACAATAAACTACTTAAATGAACACTCAAGCCTCAGTGGCTTCTTAATGCACATATGAAGAGCAACATGGTGTCAGAATGGGATCCAGAGTTATAGCCATGAGAAAACTGGTTAGAGTTGGAGGAATATACAGGAGTGGATCATCCCTACTGTTCAAATTACTCACAAAACAGGTCAAAAACAAATTGCAGGTTCTAAAACTTGCTTAAATGATTTCCTTCATTACAAATATAAAATGAAGCACTCAGAATGCTCAAAACAAATTTCTTATTAAATGAAATGTGTGAAACTGTGACATATTGATAAAAATATTCAAAATAATTACAAAAATGTTTGAAACAATATCCAAATCTCATAACATGTATAAAAAAGGGAAAAATGGCAGTATGATTTCATTATGTACTACTTTTTCATATTAACTAAGGCTATTCAAAATATCCAAAGTGTGCAAAGTGATTGCAAGTGTGCGCAGTATTACAGTGCAGTTATTTTGCAAAGTAAAATTGTTTAAAATAATATTGCACACAATACAGTTATTTTAAGGCATATTTCGTAGAGTACAGTATTTCAAATAGCTTATAGTGCATTTCAATATCATTAGAAGTACCTGGTGTTTGTGAATGTTTGTACATAATTACAATGGCCATTTTGCATTGTATTTTACTATAATCTGTGGGCATGGCAGAAGGGTTTGCCAACCCACTCCTCTTGTGTTTGATAACAATATCACAGAAAATTGGAAAGTGTTTGAGCAGAAATACAATATTTTCATACAGGCTGCTTTTTCTGACAAAGACACACATACAAACACATGTATTCTGCTTAAGTTAGCTGGTTCAGAGGCCATTGAAAGAGAGTCTTCATTTGTGTATGCACCTGCTGTGTTTGCAGGGGAGGGGGTGACTTCCATATAGTGGTACTGGCTGAAACAAGGGAAGACCCAGAGTGCTTAAAATGTAAATTTAGAAAAATGTGTAACCCCCAAATGAATATTGCATTGAAAGGCACTTATTTTACACAAGAGATCAAAAGCCTGGTGAAACTTTTGCAGCATATATAACTGAGTTGAAAAATAAGGCAAAAACATGCAGATTTGGTGATTTGAGAGATGAGTTGATAAAGGACAGGCTTGTGTGTGATATTAATAATGACACAGTGAGAACGATTTTGCTTTGAGAAACTGATTTAATGTTGAATAAAGCCATTGACATTTGTCAGATATACAAGCGTGCATAAAAGCACACAAGCATGCTTTCAAATGAGAATAGCTGTAGAAGCCACAGTGACAAAGCTCATGTTGATAGTATGCAGCACATTGTTAAAAGAAACAGGCCCAAGCACATGGCACCTACTGCAGGTCCTGGAACAGTCCCTGGGAAACCCCGTGTCTTTCCAACAAATTCCAGAACATGCTCAGTGAAGCATAAGGGTGAGTCAGCAAAGTCAAAACATATGGCCCCACCCAGCTTTATAGTCACCTGTTGTAGTTGTGGTGGAAATCACAAACCCAAAAGAAAAAAGTGGTCAGTAGTGTCATTTTACAATAAGTGGAATCATTTCAAAAAGTTCTGTAAATTAATTAAAGCACATTATTTTATTAAAAGAGGGCATTTCATGAGGCAAGTTGATCAGTTAGAAAGCTGCAACCCTACTTTTTATGTTGATGGTGTGTCTGTGCTTGGTGAAATAGTTGACGTAGTAGATTCATGGGCAAAAAAATTAATATTTTGTACTGCTTGGATTAATGTCCTGTAGAGCTCAAAGTAGATACCAGCTCAAAGTGCAATGCTATCTCAGCAGAAGCATTTCCTAGAGTAAAAACTACAGAATAACTTGATTTGACAAAGTGTGAGAAGCTTGTTGCTTATGGTGGTGAAGAGATTAAAACTGGAGTGCTTTCATTTTACTCTGCTAAGAGCAGGTATGACTTGCAATTTTTCATAGTCAAGCGGTACATGCAGTTATTATTAGGCCTCAGGGGCAGTTTGAAAATGGGACTTCTTTCACTTAATATAGAAGTCCACCATGTAAGCCTGCATGACAACAGCTCAGATTTCACCCAAACTGTTTTTCTGAGTATGCTGATATTTTTGCAGACAAACTAGGTAAACTACCAATTGTGTACTCTATGCAGTTGAGACCCAGAGGTCAGCCCAGTTGTCAGACCAGCACAAAAAGTTCCAGTAGCTATGCAGAGCAGAGTCAAAACTGAGCTAGGCAAAATGGTACAGCAAGGAGTAATTTCTCCAGTAGAATAACCTACTGAATGGGTATCTTCCATGGTAGTAGCTCATAAGAAAAGCTCAGATGATATCAGAATATGTACTGATTCAGGAGATCTGAACAAAGCATTAAAAAGGCCTCATCATCCAATGAGCACAGTCAAAGAGGTTGCTGCCCTAATGTCAAACGCCACTGTTTTTGATGTCTTAGATGCAAAGAGTTCATTTTGGCAAATTTTGCTTGACCGAGAATCTTCATTGTTAACCACTTTCGGTATGGCATTTGGAAGATACAGATTTCTGAAAATGCCATTTGGAATAAATTCTGCCAGTGAAGTCTTTTAGCGTGCAATGGAACAATTTTTTTTTTCTGGCTATCCATGTGTTATTATAGTAGATGATATTCTAGTAGGAGGCAATGGTGAAGTCAAATATGATAGAAACCTCAAGAAACTTTAGGAAAAAGCACGTGAAGGGAATGTTAAGCTGAATCTTCAGTCATTTAGGCTATGACAAGTTACTTATGCTAGTCACTTGTTTTTCAGTTCAGGCTTACGATCATATCCTTCAGAGCAAACAGCAATTCTCGAGACGCAAGCTCCAGACAATGTACAAGCCCTACAAAGTTTTCTTGGCATGGTCAACTATCTAGGCAAGTTCATTCCAGATTTAAGCCACCTTTCAGCACCACTAACAGAGCTGATATGCAAAGATGCAAAGATACAATTTGTTCATGCTCAAAATAACCCCAAAGAGTATTTGGTGTCCTGAAACAGAAAATTGCCAATCCACCAACTCTCAGCTGCTATGATGTTAACAAGCAAATTACTCTTTCCTGTGATGCTTCTAAACTTAGCTAGGTGCATTCATTCTTCTAGATGGTAGACCAGTAGCCTATGCATTGAGAATTCTTACCTAGACTTAGATGCAATATACCCAGATTGACAAAGAGCTTTTGGCAATTGTGTTTGCATGTTCAAAGTTCCATGATTGTATTTATGGTCAACCTATTCTTATTGAAACTGACCACCAACCTCTTGTTACCATTTTAAGAAAGGTTATGCATACAGCTCCAGATAGACTGCAACATATGATTCTCAAATTGCAAAAGTACAATTTCAGTCTTGTTTACACAAAAGGCAGACTTCTTTTATCTTGCTGATACTTTATCCAGATCACCTAGAAATACCACAGAACAGCATAACAATGAGCAATTTGATTTTGAAGTCATGGAAGTGAGAAATTTTTTCTTCCACACGTCTTGATGAGATCAGAAGTCACAACAGCTTCATTTCCAATTCTCCAGAAGTTAAACCTCATTATCAGTTGAGGATGGCCATCAAAGCAATCTTGTTTACCAGTAAAAGTGCAACCATATTTTCCTTACAGAGATGAGATTTTGTCAGACAATGGTAATATCATGAAAGGTCCTAAAGTGATTGTTCCAAAGTCCTTGCAGCAAGGCCACCCACGAACTGATTCTACCAAAAGCAGGGTGAGAAGTCTAGTATTTTGGCCTTCTATATCAAGAGATATTGAGAAAGTACTTTTATCTTGTTCAGTATTTAATAGTACAAAGCTGCATGAACAAAAAGAACCACTTCAGTTAAGCCAGATTCCTGAACTACTTTGGTCGACAGTAACCACAAGTATCTTTGAGTGGAATGGTTAACATTACTTGGTGTTAGTAGACTCTTATTAAAATTGGTTTGAGATTGACCTACTTACCACCATAATTTCCAGTAGTGATTACTAAATTGAAGCAACATTTTTCTGTCCATCATAGTTCACACAGAGTTATTTCTAACAATGGTGCACAGTTTGCAAGTCAGCAGTTCAAGAGATTTGCAGAAGAGTGGGACTTTGTTCATTTTACAAGTAGTCATGAATACCCTCAGTCAAACGGCTTGGCTGTACGTGCAATTCAAAGTGCAAAACAGCTGTTAGAGAAATCCAGATGTGATAATACTGATGTTTTTCTAAACTTGTTAAATCTCAGAAACATTCCTCATGATAAATATATTGGTTCACTTGCCAGAGACTTATGTTGAGACAAACCAGAACCACACTACCAATCAGCGCTATTTTATTGGTTCAAAGTGTTAAGAGCAACAGAGCACTAAAAGTTCAACTGTTGAAAAAGTGTTTGTCCCAGAAGTCTTACTATGATAAAACCAGCAAACTGCTCAGTTCATTGAAAAAAATGGAGATAGTGAGGATGCAGAAATCAAAAGGTTTTGATCACATAGGATTTTTTGTCAAGAGCCAAGATCGTACATTATGGAATCACAAGGAATGGAATTCAGACAAAATTGGAAGCATTTGTTACCAGTGTCTGAACCAGTGTTAAAACATATTGCCTGTGACAAAGACTCTAGTTCTCAGAGTGACTTGTCCAGTTTTCCTGTTCCAGAGGACATTTCGTCAGCAATTCCCATTCTTTTGAAAATCCCTGAGACTGCTCAAGCAGAACATTCCCAAGTGACTGTCCCTGTTACTAAACCCAGTCCTAACTATTATGTCACGAGATCAGATCACATCTCGAAACATAGTTCCAGATACAAGGCAACCTGGGCATGACTGTTGTTTTTCTTTATTAGTGTCTTTATAATTGCATGCCAATCAAAATGTCAATGTTTATACGAGATAACTCAGTAAAGAGGGAGGATGCAGATTAGTGTGTGTGATATACCCTTAAGAAGCCTTACAGTGAGTCAACACATGCATATAAGTACTGAGTACATGCAAGAAAGAGTGCCATTTTGAATGAGCACCCAGAGTGTGAACATGGAGTCAGTTAGTCTAAGTATGATGTTCCTGCTATCCATCTTAATGTATTTGCATACAATAAACTATTAAACAAACACCCAAACCTCAACGTCTTCTCAATGCACATAAGAAAAGTGACAGATTGGATTCATTGAATAATGACAGGCATTTGGGTTTCAAACTTCATATTCTTCAGAAAATACATGGTAACACAATACCTTTTATTCTAGCAACTTTCATGGTTTATAACAGTGGTATTTAAAATTTGCCCCTATTTTTTGGTGTTGTCTCCTCATTATTTTTGGTTTTGTCCAGATTTTTTGTGCTAAGAGGTTGAGAGCTGTTCACCCAGTCTATTCTGACTTGGTATAGTAGTTGGCGAATAGAACGTGCATACAGCAAATTGGTGAATATCCACAGTTATATGTTCAGATGGCTGCAAATGAGCACAAACATCTGGATATGTTCTCCAAAGCAGAGATAACCATCTTGCTACAGTCTGTCTGTGGCAATGCCAGGCAGATCCTCCAGACTGACAAGCATGGCAGTGAATTCCCTGACTATGTATGGTGGGTCCTTTTTTGTGGATGCAGTGTTATTGGTGGGCATAATAGAATCTCACTACTACTGTCCTGCTTAGGAAAGAATGGTCATGAGTAGGGGTCTGCCAGCTCAGACCACCCTCAGAGACACAGAGGGGTTCTCAGCAGCTATGTTTGGGGTAAGAGACTGAACCGCCATATCTGGTGAACATTTGGACATTCATGCAGGACTTAAAAAATGCCATGTATGTCTGTGGGCAATGCCCTTTGTGGGTAAGCTCCTATATATGTATAATGCAGTGCAACAAATAACAGGATGAGCTCTCATATGTTGAATGCACACATATCATCCCTACTAGCACTCAGAGATCTAGCAGCCATGACATCTAGCACAAGATGTGTGACTTCCATGCGTTGTATGCCATAATATTGTATAGCTGTTTCAGCACTGGTAACAGAGCTGTCAGTAAGTAGCACTAATACAAAAAGATTTTTCTACCTGCTTTCTCAGGTGATTTGTTGCATGGGTTCTCTGCCATGGATGTAGGCATGCCTGACATCAGAAAATTATTTTAGCCTAATGAGGGTGACAGCTAAAACATTACATAATCAGTAGCCACTGAGCCACTGCCATCCAAGGGTACTTTGACAGGCACAATACATACCCCTTCTACTCACACAGCTTCATTGCTTGTTCATCCCACCCCTAAATCCCATTTGATGAATGAATGAAAGGAACTGTATAGCACAGCAGAAAGGGTGCACCCTTGTCCCCTACTCTTCTAGAAAGTTTAGGCACTGGTGGCTCAGTTTAGGCTAGAAACAGTGATCTATTTATTTCACATTTGTTTACCGGGAAATTCTGACTGGACATGTTTTTTTTTCAGCTGAGGCCAAAGGAGACAAGCTCCAGTAAACAGTAGAGAACATGTTGATAAGATAAATAATACAAAATTAGTTCAAGTAGCATACTAAACCAACAATAACTGAAAAATGGCAATACAACATCTAGTGAAAACAATAACAAAAATTATAGTTGCATATGAACAAGAATAAGGGAAGTAAAGATAGAATGAGAGAAGAGAATGAGTCCTGTAGTATGATAAGAACAGCTATGACAGATGTAGACATATATAATTATAATGCAATTTATCCAGGATGATAACAATAACAAAGCCAGTTTTCTATGAAGTAAGAATTTAGGAGCTTTTTAAATTGTGCTGAGGAGCAGTTTGAATTTTGGATGGAAGTTTGTTCCACAGTTTAGGAATAATATTTGAGAGAGAGATTCACCATCTGAGTTGTAAGCTTTGATGGTCCTTACACAACTTTGTTACTAGAGCTTAGGTGTCTAATAACGGTATGTAGTTGTATAATATTGTTGCGAGCAGGGACTTTATCTGGCTGGTGTAGGATTTTGTGAGCAAAGATAAGTTGTTTATAATGAAGCAACAGAGGAAGTTCTAGCCTGCTAAGTTGTTTAAGAGCAGTGCAGTGATGTGACCTATGTGAGGCATCAGTAGCAAATTTGGCAATTATATTGTAGCATGATTCAAGTTTGGTAAGGTCAGTTTTACGGAGGTTGGTTAGTATTGGGGAGGCATATAAGAGATTTGATAGGAGGTTGGTACAGGAGATATTAGCTTTTGTGGATCTAGTTATTAACTGCCTGATTCTGTAAAGTCCTATTTTCTTGTGAACCTTTTTAATAGTTTGTACAATATGAATGTCAAATTTCAGATTATTATCAAGTTCAATGCCTAACAGTTTTGTATGTGTTAATGGGGCAATAATGGTTTTATTTTTGCACTCTAGGTTGAACGTTAAGTGAGAAGAGGGAGTTCTTGAGGGATAAAAGAAAAGTAGTTTTGTTTGTTGGAGTTTAGAATAAGCTGAGAGTTGGTAAGCCATGTTTCTACAGATAGAAATTAATCTTGAGTTATGGTGTGGAGGTGTTGTAGGGAGGAGGCTGCACATATAAGGGTAGGATCATCTGCATATTGTATCATAGATGCATGAGAAGTGGAGGTATGAAGCTGATTAGTGAAGAGGGAAAAGAGTAGAGGTCCAAGGAAGAAGCCTCAAGGGACCACCTAAGGCAACTGGTATGGGAGTGAAGAGGTGGTGCTGCAAAAGTATGGCCTACTGACATCCAGACAGTTTTGAAAGCAGGTGATAGAGGAGTTAGAAAGATTTAGAGCAGAGAGGACTTCAATAAGTTTGTTATGATTTACCATATCAAAGGCTTTGGACAAATCTAAAAATATGGAAATACTTGCTGCTGGAAGTCAAACAGTCCAAAACCAAACCGTAAAAACTTCTAGTGTTACTCAACAAGTGCAATACAATCCAGTAAAAGTGTAATCCAGTAAAAGTGTAAAACACAGGTTTAATCTAAGACATACAGTACAATCCAGTAAGCATATAAGGGCTTACATTTTAAACCCTTTAAAACATCATCATATAAAAGTTGTAACAGTTCTAGAGCCATTTAAATAAACTTCACTGGTCATGTGATCCTTTTAAAATTTTAAAGCAACATTCCCTTATTATACAAATCCCCCAAAAACTATATAGTCATTCAATTCATGCCTAGTATACTTGCTGTTTTCATTGTTGTGCTATTAATATTAGTTCATGTGGTTGTCATGCACAGTAATTTTTATAAATAAACCATTAATAATAATAATAAAAAATAAAAATAGCAGCAGAGTGTTATTTTTATAACAATTTATCTCTCCCATGCTTTTAGTTTCAGGATGGGAGCAGTACTGACATGGTCATTTAGTCCTGGTTGCCTGTATGCCTCTAGTTGCCGTTTTATTTCATGTTGCTCCAGTATTACTGTCCAAGGACCCCCCCCCCCCCGGCTTTTCTTTCTCCACTCTTTCTAATATGCTAAATTTAAAAGAGTGGTCAGAGTGCTCACTTAGATGCCTAAACAGTGCATTGGTGGTTCTTTCTTTTTTAATTTCGTATAAATGCTCATAAATATGATTACGGAGCTTTTGCTCCATTTTTCCCACATAAAACCCATCACATCCCTGACATTTTGCGATGTAAATTATGCCTGTGGTGTCACAGTTGTATTTACCCTTTATGTTTAATTTTCTTCCCTTTAGGTTGATTTGAGTGCCCTCAAGTATGTGTTTGCAGTAACTGCATCTCCCACATTTTGACATCCTATTAGTTAAAGTGTTTGCCACTTTCCTTTTTGCTTCAACCATATTTTTTATGTTACTGCCTCTTCTATAAATAATAGTGGGCATTACCCCTATGTCATTGATTATGTTTGGGTGTTCTTGTAGCACCTTCCAATTTTTGTTCAAAATCCATTTTATACTACCACTAGCTTTATTAAAGGTGGTAATAAAGGCATTGTGGTATTTTCTATGATTACCGTGATTTCCAGTAGTACTGGTGGTTACCTTATTCTGTAAGTCCCTTGTCAAAATAGGTTGATAGAATCCATTTTTTCTTTTAGATCTAACTTCTAATGTTAACTCATTTAATAATTCTAGTGGGTAACCTCTTCTATTTAACATCCTTACTAGGGTATCCACTTCTTTATAGTAGTCTTCATGTAAGGTGCTCATTCTGGACGCTCTAACCAACTGGCCCTTTGCCACTCCCCTTTTCTGTTTAAAGTGGTGGCAACTGGTGAAGTGTAGTAACATGTTGGAATATGTTGGGCGATGTGCATAATAGGGGAATGTTGCTTTAAAGTTTTAAAAGGATCACATGACCAGTGAAGTTTATTTAAATGACTCTAGAACTGCTACAACTTGTATATGATGAAGTTTTAAAGCAGTAGTGTCCAACCTGCGGCCCGCGGGCCGCATGCGGCCCTTAGAGCTCTTCTATGCAGCCCGCGACCTTTACCTGCAAGTTTACTATATGCATGCACTTGAAAGCTTTTTTTTCAGTTTGCTTTTCGCGCCCGTGACAAATGTTGGTGTGCGCATGCGCTAAAGCACCCTTAGCGGTTTGTTTTTTGCCTGTGTTCCCGCCTATGTGTTATTACGTGCCGAAGAAGCAACGTGTGTGTGTCTTAGTGCTGAGAGAGTTGTACGGAGTTTGCTATCATTTGGATTTCTAATCTAAGGGACAGCACCTAACTGCAGTAATAGGTAAGTGTGAGTGAATGAGTGAGTGGATGCATGAAAGCAAAGTGTGTGTGTGTGCGTGAAAGTAGAAGAAGAGTGTGTGATTGTGTGATTGTGTGTTTCTGTTAGCAATATTAGACATCTTTTTGCCTTCAAAAAGTCACAAACAGAGGTACAATTCCACTCGTGGTAGCCAAATAATTTATTCTTAAACAGAATGAGCGCTTTCATTTTCTCTTGAATGACAACTCTTGTCATTCAAGACGAAAGCACTCATTCTGTTTAAGAATAAATTATTTGGCTACCACAAGTGGAATTGGACCTCTGTTTGTGACTTTTTTGAGTTATCATAATTATTTTACAACTACTTCAATCTTTTTGCCTTCACCCTGTGCGGATAGTAAACGCATGCATGCAAGGGGTGAGGCAAATCAGAGATGTGCTGTGCAGTAAAGCAGAGCAAACTAGGGCTGCTGTATTGCAACAGGCATCATTGTTGGCTTCTTTTATCTATAGCTGAAGGAAGCATAATACATTACAGCAGGTGGACTGGACACTTAGTTTGTGTCACAACAGAGCAGTTTGAATACCTAGGTTTTTGTCATTAATGTGGCCATATCTGTTCTGTGAGGTTATCTATTAAGCCAGCAGATTTCTAGTTCTTTATTTAACATTAGGCAATTCTGAATGCAAGAGATTGGTGGTTTTACATGCTTAGTGTTCAAAGAGGTGGACTAGTTTATTGCATTTATTCCGAGAACTTCTGCTTGACTAAGTTATTGGCATGGAAAGTCCATGCATTTGAAATGTTATCCTGTTGTACCAGTGACTCATTTCCATGGTTCAAGTCTTCAAATGTTTGTGAGGTGAGGAATTTTCTAATCTAAAACCTCTGCATGCTAAGTTTTATATCACAGGAAGGAGAGGTTTGGTAATCCTAGCTAGCAGATTGGCAACTCCTTGTGGTGAGCTAAGAGTATTCTACATCAATAGAGGTAGTTTTTATGGTGTATGGATATCGCAGCATCTGTATAGCTTTCCCCAGTCACAGTGCTGTACATGGGTGGTAATGCAGTATGGATTAATAAAACAGAACACTGTTACTAAAGGTTGATTGAAGCCACAGACATGGTTTGCATTGATTGATTAAGTGGCTTATCTTTGTACATGAGGCATGGTTATTCCTTATATATGAGTGGGAGAATGTTTGGCTGGATTATGGCAGAATTTTACTGGTGTTAGACTGTAGTCAAAAAAGCAAACTGTAAAGCTAGAAGCAGGACTGTATTTTCTATCTGGTAGTAGAAGGGTTTCCTGATGACAGGAGCTTCCAAGAAAACATAGACAGGTTCTGCTGTATTAGTGGGAAAGCCTTTCTGGGTAGAAGTCTCTCTTCAGCAGAAGTCAGAACATTTGACTTGTTCAAGACCACAAAACAAATTGCTGAGGAAGAACTGAATCTTGAGTAACCTGTTGTTATATTTTGTTAAAGTGCTGTACTAAGCCACCGGTGCATATATTTTAAGGGTACGGTCTTATCTTTTCTCACTACTTGTACCAATGATAAACTGTTTTATTCGCTGTTTCACTAAAGTGACATTAATGATCCTATCCTAATTTTAATGTGTTGTATCAGGGTTATGAATTTTCTGGGTAATAATTAACTTGTGTTGACCACGTCAGAAAAATAGATACCACATTTACACTGATATTGAAGAACTAATGAAAGCTAACACACTGAAAAAGTACAGCTTGTGCCTCATTCACAAGATAATATATAACTACACTGGGTCTTCAGTTCATCATAAATGTTGCAATACACCCGTGTTTTGCAAGCTTGCTTTGCTCTGTTTTCATCAATAGAATGAATACCCCCCTATATGTTACTGGGAGACCACTTGCTTATAGTATGAAAAGGAACTTTTAATCCAGTTTGCTATCAAAACTTGAACTCCCACTTTAACAAGAACATTCCGGACATGGCTTTATCCTGTTTCCTGGTTAAACTTGGTGTAGTCCAAGGTAAGTTATTTTCTATCCAGCAGCTGTGTCTGAAGACCAGGAAAAGTTCCTCCATTGCTAATGGTATTAAGAACTTTCTCAGCCCACGGTAGCAAGCATGACTGGTATGAAAGAACCACTAGTCTAACTATACTTACATTAGGAGAATTTGAGCCAAAGAGGCAAGTAGCATTTGTATCAATGCTGTGCCAATGAAGTATATAATGAAAGAATAACTAATCCTAGCATCACACCTACATTATATTAAAAATCAGGTAAAGATTTGACTATTCAGTTAACCAAGATGTTCATCGTATTGATCACCACTGCTGTAGCTTTAGCTGCATTAGTTATATCCTGACAAGGATATAACAGTTGGCCAGTAAAGCTTCAGGGCACCTTCTACATATCCAAATTGTCAGGCAGCTTGAGCTGAGTTGACTAAAAGACAAGTTTGGGCACCACACCCTTCAGAGATTTACTTCTGTGGAAGACTATGCTCCTCTAAGGCTTTTGAGGATTGACAGTTGATTTGTGCTGTTCCATTGCTGGGCAGATAAGCTTCCTTTGGTGAAAAAGCCTTCCCTTTAATAATTTGGTTTATTATTCAAACTGTCCTCTTCAGGAAAGTTATTTTAAAGCTAGGAGTTTGTGTTTTAATGGACTGTCACAAGACTGCACAGTACTTTAAAACGAGAGCACTCTTTTTTTTTTCCTGTTAGCTTAAAAGTTGTTTTAAGTAACCGAAAGCAATTTTTGTGGAGGAACTGTGTTTATTTTACTTTTCTAGGCTGTCAAAGTATTTTAAAGTGCTTTTTACTGTGTTGTTCTGTCTATGAAAAAAAAATACTTTTAAAGACTTATTTTTACCAGGATTTGCTGCTTGTTTTCCCTGGGAAAGAGGCGTTATTTTTGGCTTGACAATAGAGCAATCTGTTGGTCCTATGTTCAGTCCTTCTTCCAGCCACAAAAGGAAAAGTTTAAGCAAACAGCCTTTGCCATCACAGCAGGCTAGCAGCTTTGCCTCAGTCACAGGTGGGTGACTCTGCTACGGCCATTGGTTGTACCTCAGACCACTGATCTTTTACCCTGAATTCTTCTGGCGTAAGATCTGCAGCCACTGTGGACCAGTGGTTAGCCACATCCTCTGCGACTGTTAGTGTTCCTTAGTGGGCAAGAGGGAGCAACTCTTGTTGATCCTGAAAGAGAACAGGGAAAGCTTCCATGTTTTGTCAAAATGCTGTGCCCATAGTAGGGCAACTGCTGTTGCCATTAATAACACTGTTGGTTCCATTTTTCCTGTCAAAAAGAAACAGAAAAGTAATCATTCATCTACTCCTCCTCAAAGTTCCTTATACAAGAGTAGCTTACTGAGTCTGCCTCAGGGTTTAATTCAGGATATTGGACATTCTTATGAAGTAGTTTCTGGTAAAAGAAAAGAGGAATATCTCCTTTCCTGAAGAGATTCTTAATCTGGACAGGAGGATGAAGGGACAGATACAGGGTTTTCTCCTCAGATTTCTGATTCAGACTCAAAGGAGAGCTCATTTTCTGATTTTCCCTGTGTGGGGTTCTCTTGCTCTAAGATTATTTCTAGAATATGACAGTGTTTTAAATGAGAACACTGAGGTTTCTCAGTCCCTAGGAAAATATTATGAGCTGTTACAGAAGGAATTTCCAGAACCTCCACTAATTCCTCCTGTCCTGTCTGCCTTGGAGGATGTGTGTGTTACTGCCTGCAGTTTTCCTCACAGTGAGCCAGATACCCATAAAAAGGAATACATGATATATAAAGTTCCTTAGTCTTTTATGTTTTTAAACACTTTTCCCAAACCTGATCCAGTAGCTATAGCTTTAGTTATTGATAATTATTGGTGGAAAAGTGTATGCTTCTATAACTTTGATTTTCAGAATTTGGAATTGTCAGGCTCATATATTAAGGTTTGTCTTGGCTAACTGTGAAAGCATGAGGAATGTTTTGTCTGCAGATTCTTCTTCTGAGGAAAAATTGCTTTAAGTAATTATTTATTTTTTTCTGTTGTTCAAGTCACTCCTAATTGTATGCAGTGTGCATCTGACTCTGAGGATGATACTTCATGGGCTGTGGCCACTGGTACTGTTTTGAGGAGGACTGCATGGATTGTGTGATTGTGTGTGTCTGTTAGCAATTAGACATCTTTTTGCCTTCACCGTGTGCATGACCACAATACAGACTAGGTACCTTTCAACTTCGTTGCTTAACTCATTCACCACAAGTACCTTCTCATGGTGCCTCTGTGCTTAACACCGAGCGCGCCATGAGAAGATCGAAATTCCCTTATGTTAACCCCGAGTGGCTTCTCCCAGCACAGTTAACTTTGCAGTCAGATAGAATCTCCATGGTTGAAAATTAAGTTGAAAAAGTAATTGAACTTTGTCAGGTACCTTGTCAGCTTAATTTTCAGCCTGGAGTTACATGGTGTTTGTATTGAAGTTTTCGGAGAAAGTCGGCTTGCAAATCACTCTCTACTTTCCTCTTCTGAGCAGTAACAAAGGATGACAAGTATGAAAGGGAGAGTTAATGGTGATGCTACTCATGTTTACAGTGTAAGTCAGAGGTAAATCAGTTTACTGCTCACTTAAAGGTAAAGCAGTTTGTAGCTCAGTGTATGTTTGATGCTGACTTTATTTTATGGAATACATCTGGTAATATGGTGAAACATATTTACACGTACTCAACAGAGGGTTAAAGTTTACTTTGAGCAGTGCTTTTGATAGATTGTTGTATCATTTGAAATACATAGTTTTAGTACAGTACTCTCTGAATCAGCATTCCTTCTGGTGGGCAGAAGACACCTGCTGTACATGCTGATGCAGAATGACAGAAGAAAAGCCTTCAGTTTTGTTCCACACCCACTCATTTGTATCAGCCTTTGCAACAGCATGTGGATAACCATTTAGGGATCTGTCTTAGAAGTAGCCAGTATATCAATATTTTAACCATGCCAGGGAATAAAAGTACAACTATGGCTAGTATTAATTTTTATTTCCTTATTTTTTTAATGTAAATTTTTAGCCACTGTTTTAAAAATTTATAAATATAACTAGGAATAAAGTAGTTAATAGTAATTACTCCTTTTTTACTTTTCAGCATGGCTTCTGCATCCTGCCAGAACAAAATGGGTATAAAAAGAAAAATAGCGGATGAAAGGAGAGTCTTTCAGGAGAAATGGACTGACGAGTACTTCTTTGTTGAATCTAACAATAAAGCGTTTTGCTTAATATGGAGAGAAGTGGTATCCGTTTTCAAGGACTACAATTTGAAAAGGCATTATACTCAAATGCACCCCAAATTAAGTGAATTGCAAGGAGTGTGCCGTAGATGGAAAATATTCGATTTTAAAAAAATCTTACATTCCAACAACAGCTGTTTTGAAAATCAGCTACTCAGCCGGATTCTTTACTGAAGGCAAGTTATGTTGTAGCAAATTTAATTGCTAAAAAATCCAAGCCATTTGCCGATGGTGAATTTATTAAAGAATGCCTTGAAAGTGTAGCAGACATACTTTGCCCTGAAAAAAAATCATATTTTTCTAAAATAAGTCTATCACACCAGACGATCGCAAGGCTTGTGGAAGATATAGCCAAATCCATTGAGGATACTTTGGAATCTCGGTGTGCAACTTTCAAGTTTTACTCCATAGCTTTGGATGACAGCACTGATGTTACAGATATGGCACAACTTGCCATATTTATTCGTGGTGTTGACAATGATTTCAGTATTACTGAAGAACTGGCCTGTCTGTTTCCACTGAAAGATACAACAAAGTCTGTTTATTTGTATAAAGCAGTAAAACAAACACTGGCTAGATTTTCCTTGACCATCGAAAACCTGTCTGGCATAGCAACTGACGGTGCTCCAGCTATGGCTGGAAAGAAGGAAGGACTAACAACACTGATAGAAGAAGATGCAAAACAGATCAGTAATATGCATTTCATGGAGTACCACTGCATTATACATCAAGAAAATTTGTGTGCACAGACTTTAAAAATGGAAAATGTTATGAATGTTGTTATTAAAACAATAAATTTTATAAGATCCAGAGGATTAAATCATTGCCAGTTTCAGGAGTTTCTGAATACTTTGGAAACTACCTATGGAGACATTGGGCCGGATTCACGGTGGCTTGCATGGAGTCTAAGAGTAATGTAAGACTCCATGCAGCCATCATGTCCGACGAGCGATCCAGGAACAGCCTGTATGGGCGTGTAAGAGAGCTCCTAAAATGGCTCTTACATGGACAGGGCTGGGATATGCAAATTACCTCACTTGCAGCCAAAAGGCATGCAAAGGAGGTAAATTTGCGATCCAGGAAGCATAAACCTGTCCGAGTAGGAGCCGTGTTAGTTGCAGAAATGTACTCAGTTGACAACTGAGTACCGTTCTGCAAATAGCACAATGGAGCCTTGTCAGCTCCAAATAAAAGTTGCATATGGTGGAGGAAGCATGCCAATGGCCAAATATACGGCCATTGGAAATGTTCCCAGATGTAAAATTAAAATAAAAATACTTTTTTTTTGGCGATTTCTGATGTTTAAGAGTACCGCAGTGCCGCGCAAATGGGCTGCGCCACAAAAAAACAGAAAAATAAAAATTAAAACCCACAAACGTGGAATTTATGAAAATTGTTAAATTACAATGTAAGGGAATAGCAGACTGAAGACAACATTGCCACCGAGTAGGGGTTGCTAAGGGGAGAAGCCCAGTCTAAGACATGCAACCAAGCATTAGTAGGCAATCCTATGTAAATGAGTGTTAGGATGGTGAATCGCACTTTTACATAGCAAATGAGCACAGTCAGTGGAGTGTAGGAGTAGGATATGGGAAGTAACAGAGTAGGAGATAGGTGACATCACAAGGGGGTATGTATGAAAGTAGTGAAGCTCATTGGAGCAGAGTGTCATGTGTTAGCTGTCAGTTAGACATCATGGAAAGAGGTGTGTCAACAGGTAGGCCAGGGAAAGCCAAGAAATGTAAGGTGTATACTGTGGATAACACCAAAGTTTCTTGCTGAGTGGGTATGCGCATGTGTGCGCACCCGTAAACCCGAGTAAGACAGAGTGCATGCGTGAAAGCATGAGTGCGTGTGTTTAACCCTACGCACCATTTTGTATTTACTGTCATTCAACAAGTTAAGATTGATGGAAGAACAAGAACTGTTGTATAATGGGATTATTGGTTGCTGTGTATCGTACTGTACTGTTCATAAATTCTGTACAAATTCTTTTATATATATATTTTTTACAATATTTAGGTATTTTGTATACCTTTTTATGTATTAAATTTTAATTTTTATATATACATAAAATGTTTTACATAACACAAAGCAAATAGGAGAAGCTGGATGTTAACATATAGGTTTATTGAATCTAGTTTTATATATACATATATATATTTTTAGATATGTATATGATTAAGACATTTTAAGAATTGAAGTTGTTGGAGAAATTTGTAGAACGGTGTCTGTTGTGTACTGATATTGTAAATTAGAGTTTAGATAAATTATTTTAGGTAATATTACATTTAAATATCTAAGCAAGTTTGTATATTACATACATATACACCTTGCACATACACATGGATTGATATTATTTATTGCATTTTATATAGAACCAATGTATATCCATAGTTAAAGTTGTAGCTTTAAAATGTTATGACAATTAGTGGATTAATTAAGTGAGTGATTTATTAATTAAGTATTGTGTATTTAAGCAAAGTTGGGTGGTTGTTTAAATTGTTTATGTCTGAAGAAGGTTGAGGTAATACCTTGACCGAAAAGCGCTAAAAGGTGGTCCGTAGTATATTCTGCCGTGGCGTTTTTCTACTTGTTCTGTTTTTAACCCGGAGTAAGCATGTATAGGGCTGTTTAAAGACCTGTAAGCGCGTATGCACTGGTGTGCGCACGTTTTCACCCGAATAAGCAAGTTTTAGTCCGTATAAGCATGTGTGCACGCATGTGAACTGGTGTGTGCATGTTTGCGCTTGCGTGCACAGTGCAGTTTGGCTTTGTTAAACAGAAAGGAAAAAGGAAGCACAACAAATAGTAGGAAGCTACCAGGGAGTACTAGCAGAGCTAGCAGGTAAAAACAATCAGAATCAGGCAATTGCACAGGCAGAACACTAGTCCAGCCCAGCACTTAAAACTCTGCAAACAACAGTGCTGTGTGTTTCTCTCAAGAGACACTGCAACACTGGAGTAAGCTACTAGAAGTGAAAACTGAAAAAGCTTCACTCAGACAAAAAATGCTAGGGGCTGCCTTTGCTGTTATAGGGCGACATAAGCAACATGCTGAGGGTGGTGACAATGCAAATGCTGCCGGACAACCCACAGTGAGGAGATGGAGAAGAGTGTACAGGCCCAGGGTCAGCTACCAGGAGTTACATGAGCTGGAGATAGTGGAGCGCTATAGAGTGGACAGAGACCTCCTGCAGCAAATTGTTGAGCTGTGCAGGCCACGCCTCACACACAGAACCAATAGAGGGGAACCCATCCCCAGTGGAAAGCAAGGTATGTGTTGGCCTAAGAATACTAGCATCAGGTACCTTCCAGAGACCAACTGGTGATATGATGGGGATATCACAGGCATCAGCAACCAGGGTACTGCACCAGTTCCTGGATGCCATGTCAGCACATGTCAGTGATCATGTATATTTCCCCAATTCCCATGAGGTATTGGCCAGCAATATGCGTCTCTTCCAGCAAATAGCAGAATACCCTGAGGTAGTGGGTGCAATAGACTGCATGCATATACGCATCAAAGCACCAGCCGGTGAGCAGGGTTGGGCCTACATTAACCGCAAGGGCTTCCCCTCCATCAACTGCCAGGTTTTGTGTGATGCCCAGGACATAATAATGAATGTGTGTGCTGGCTGCCCTGGAAGCTACCATGATTCCCATATCTGGCATCTGATGCAGCTGTACCAGACATTTGCCAATGGGGACATCCCACATGGTCACCTAGTGGGGGATGCTGGCTATGCACTGGAGCTGTGGCTGATGACACCCATCAGGAACGCACACACACCTGAACAGGAATGCCATAATGAGGCACATGCACAAACACAAAATGTAATCAAGCTTGTGTTTGGGCTGCTCAAGTCACAGTTCCGGTGCCTGGACACATCTGGTTGAGCCTTGCAATACTCACCAACTACATGTACCAAACTTGTCATGGTATGTGCTATGCTACATAACAAGATTCTGTGAAAACAGCTGCAGCAGGACCAGCATAGGCCTGGGCCAAACAGCCCCCCACCATTGCCAAGGCCATCATAGGCCAAGCGTGACTCGGAGGAACAACCTGAGCCTGCCCCAGTAGGCAGAAGGAGGTGTGCCCAGTATGCCTTGGCCTTGGCAAAGAGGCAACGCATAGCACATACACTGGCTCAGTAGGAACCCTGGAAATGATACCTCTCTCTGACTCCCACATATAGTGAAAGGGATGCCTAAGTTGACACAACCTGCTTTCAAACATGTACAAGGAGTGTAGTATGTGCATCCGACATAGGCAGCCCTGCAGCACCACCTGAGGCATGATTGCCATGTGTTAAGCAATGTAAGGTAGTGCTAAACAGCATTTACCACCATGTAGTATATGCA
Organism: Protopterus annectens; assembly: GCF_019279795.1. Classification (NCBI taxonomy): domain Eukaryota; kingdom Metazoa; phylum Chordata; order Ceratodontiformes; family Protopteridae; genus Protopterus; species Protopterus annectens. The sequence goes on from NC_056736.1 coordinate 51,041,615, forward strand.
AACTTGATGACCTTGAGTATCATCCTACCCTCACCAAGCATGATGCCACAATATGAAGACAAGATGATCAATTACAACAATTGGCTTAAGTATTGGTGTCAATCAAAGGGGATCCAATGCCTGTCAGCCTGGGATGACATGCTCGACAAGACATGATGCTTCACTAGGGACGGCTTTCACCTGTCACCCCTGGCCTTTCCTCCATAGGTATCACAAGGGATAAGAAACTAGAAGTAATGCTACAAAACACCAGAAGTCTTAACTGCAAGATGCACGCACTCCAAACACTCCTCAGCATGGAGAATGTTGATATCTGTGCAATAACAGAAACCTGGTTCAAGGCTCCCTAGAGCACCCTAGCACTAACAGGTTACACCTCATACCATGCTTTACAGCCCCAAAACATGGAACATACTACAAAAGGAGGGTGAGTATCAATATTTGTCAAAGATACCCACACCCCCAGGTTGGTGGCACAGCATGAAGCATCAGAGACTATCCATGTGCAACTAACAGTGGATAAAACCACCTTCCAGTTTATAGCCTGCTACAGACCACCCTCCTAAACCCAGGAACCACACTTGGCTGACTTGCGAACACATGAAAATATGAAGATCTCCCCAAATACCATTATATTGGGTGACTTCAACTATGCCCAAGACCAGAAGTGTATCCCTCACTGGTAAGATCAGACCATAGAGTAATCTCACTGGATATTCACATCCCGACCCCAGCCCATGCCCAGAAAACCACAGTGAAAAACTTTTCTCTAAAGCAAATTTCACACTCCTCAAAACCGAAGTGGAATCCTTCACAGCCCCTGTGCCTGTGGAAAATACGGCCCAGACCACAGAACCCTTTATAAATGCATTCTATGAACACCTTTAGGAATGCATGGATCATGCAATATCAAATAAAACCAAGACCCAATCCTCCAAAGGCAGGCATCCTGTCTGGTGGACCCCAGCCATAAACAAACCATACAATACAAGGAGGAAGCTACTATATGACAGAGCAAAATCCCAAAAAGGGAAGGCATCTCTGATCAGTATTATTAAAAAACTATGGCCATGCATAAAATCATCTAAGGCCAGCTTTGAGATAAAAATTTTACAGGACACTAAGGATAATCACAAGGATTTCTTTAGTTATGGTAGGAACCTGGGTGGGAATTCCCAGATATGCTCAGAATTAGTACAAAATGACAAACAATACAGCAAACCCACAGACATTGCCAACATCCGAGCTGACAGGTTCAGTGCAAACTTCTCCCCCCCCTCCCCACCAAAAGGGCAAATATCTATCCCAGCAGAATGCTGGCCCCCTGACATCTCAGATGCTCAGGTAACAGCCAGCCTCTCCAAAGCAAAACACACAGCATCAATGGGACCAGATGGTGGTCTGGGCTGTGTCCAACGTGAACCCCAAGAAGAATTGAACACAAACATAAAACCACTGTTTAGTCTTAGCCTTACCACAGGATATGTATCCAAAGAGCAGTGTACTGCAACAGTGGTCCCTCTCCACAAAGGTGGTGCCTCAATGGATACTGCAAACTATCACCCCGGAAGCCTGACTAGCTTGGTCTGCAAAGCTAAGGAAAGGATCATCATGGACCTCAGAAATAAAGATACTGGGGACCTACAGACACTGGATCCTACCCAGTTTGGCTTTGTTAAGGGCAGATCCTGCCTCTTAAACCTGGTTGAGTCATTTGAAGCAGTCACCAAGGCCATTGACGAGGGGAAGGTGGCCCACACAGCCTACCTGGACCTCGCAAAAGCCTTCCATATAATACCCCACTTGGTCATTATAGATAAGCTCACCAGCTTCAATATAAACCCCTATGTCACTAGATGGGTTGCAAACTAGCTCAAGGATAGAACCCACATGGTCAGAAATGCTGGAGCCATGTCAGACTCCAAACCAGCTACAAGTGGCATCCCACAAGGCTCAGTCCTGGGACCTCCCTTGTTTGGTATATATTTCTCGGAGGTACAGGCCAACACAGAAGGACTGTGGCTGAACAAGTTTGCAGATGACTGCAAACTGGGTGCCATAATCGACCCTCCAGCTGACACAAGCATCCTACAAAAGGGCCTCATAGAAACAGACAACTGGTGCCAGAGCCATGTCCTCAAGCTAAACACAAAAAAGTGTATAGTCATCCCCTTTGGCAAAAACTAAGTGCCCACAAATTATCACATAGATGGTAACTCATTAAGTACTTTAGAAGTGATAAGGGACCTGGACCCAAGTTGATAGCAATCTTTCATTCGACAACCACGTGGCCAAAGTGCTTAGAAAAACATTTCATATAGCCCACCTAATCATGAAGGTATTCACATCTAGATCAGGGGAGGGCATCGTGCCTCTTGACTCATCCCTCATCAGGCCCATAATTGAGTACAATGCCCCTTGTGGGATGTACCTTATCAGACACCTGCAGCAACTGGAAAGACCCCAAAAGTACCTCACCAGGAGGATCAAAAGGCTCAAACAGATGCCATTTGCTGCCCAGTTAAAGAAACTGCAGCTCCACTCAGTGGCATACCGCCTGCCCAGAGGCAATCTGTGCCTGATGTATAAAGCCATGTCCAACCTGGAATCAATGGACATGCTGCATATCGGTAAATCCGAATCCCACCACCTACACGCTCAAGTGACCTGAACCTCAGGACTGAAATAAACAGGACATGCTGGAGTGACAGATTCATAACCCAGAGGCTCCCTCCACTCTTCAGTAAACTCCCACTCCAGGTTAGCCAGAGTCCCTCATTGACTCACTTCAAGAGGAATCTTGATGAGTGGATGGGAGATTGTAGGTTTACCCTGGGTTTCACTTCTATGTCACTGTTAGACAGAGGCACAGTATACTAACCTTGAAAAATGTCATGGCAAACTCCAGGTAAAATGTGTGTTGAAAGCCAAACACACTCTGGCTAGGATTATAAATGCCCTAGGGCAGATAGCCTAGTATGAACCTATGAACAGAATCACACACACCAACTAGTACAACTGTGGTCAATGTGGAGTAATGTTTGGCAATGTCCACCCAAGTTGGTGAATACACAGCAATGTTGGGCAAGCCTGGTTTAAGTAGGCCTTAGCTGAACAAAATGCAACATGCTCATATTTGCCCAACTGGCCCTTAACCAGTCTGGTCTGCTTAGTATGAATATTTAAAGCAGTAATGGGACTCAAACCCAGGACACTGTGCACCATAGTGAAAGTACTGAACCACTACACCATGACAGTATTGCAGTGTTCAGTCAGTATGAAAGAATGTTGACAAGTCTTTGCAAACTATCCTATGGAAACCCTGCAGGCACAGCATAATCCATGTTGAGTTATGACACAAAGGAGTCTGGCAGTAAGAACACAACATGACTTCCAACACACACAGTATAAATGTCAATATTGGTCATGTTCACACACAACCACAAATGTAGTGGACTTCAGATCACAACATATGGAAAGGTCACACTGGGCATGCACACACACTTGGATAAATGAGACATATGTCAGGCAACAAACCATGGAAAGCCTGAGCTGGGCATGCTCACACACTTAGGCCATGTCTGACTATATTAGTCGGCCACACATATCTGGCAGTTGTATGTGTTAAGCCAGGAACCTCCCACGATCCATCAATCCGCCCTGTGCACACAGTTAAGTGACAACAGACACATATATTAATATACTGGAACCCTGTCATGATGAAACATGTTCCGCAGATACACAAGTTGTTCATAGAAAATGGGAAAGCTACGGCAATAAAGACCTGCAAACAATATCAGCAACAAATATTGTGTATCCCGAACATAAACATAGGTGCAGAGGTCGATACTAGGCTGTCCGCCTTAGGGAATTCATAAGCCTAGACAGAGTGTATTTGGCGTCCGCCTCCCCAGTAGAGTAGCCTTCTGTGCTTCTGTACAGTAGGTCACAGAAGGCACCCTTTAAGGCTAGTTTGCTGTGCCTCTGTCAAGCAGGGACACAGTGGAGATCCCAGAGGTGAATTTGCAATTTCCCATCCATGCGGTTGGATTTTGCTGGAAGAGGGTTGGCGAGGGGCTATGTCTAACATTAATTGGGATTCAATTCCAGAGTGAGGGGAGCCTCTAGGTAATGAATCTGTCCCTGCAGCATGTCCTATTCAGTTTTGTGCTGAGGTTTAAGTCCCTGGATTGTGTAGCTCTAAGGGTCTTGGGTGTTATGAGGTGGAGCATGTCCATTACTTCTGGGTTTGACATGGCTGTGTACGGCAGGCATAGATTGCCTCTGAGTAGGCGTTAAGCAACTGAGTAGAGCTGTTGATCCTTTAGTTGAGCTGCATAGGACATCTGTGTGTAGCCCATGATCCTCTTGGGGAGGTACTGTTGTGGTCTCTGTAGTTGCTGCAGGTGTTGGGTAAGGTACACCCTAAAAGGGGCATTGTACTCAAACATGTGCCTGATGAGTGACTAGTAGGGGGCCACAATGACCTCCCATGATCTACATGCAAACCTCCATGTGATAAGGAGGGCTATATAAAGGTCTTTGCAATGACTCTGTCAATGTGATTAGCAAAGGAGAGGTTACGATCTATGTTGGTCCCCAAATCTGTAAATACGTCTTCTGTACTTAATGGATTACCACTTATGTGGTAATTTGTGTGCACCTTATTTTCCCCGAAGGGGATGACTATGCATGTCTTAGCATGTAGCACAAGGCTATGGCTCTGGAAACAAGCATCCACCACTGTGAGACCCTTATGGAGGAAGCATGTGTCAGCTGCAGTGTCGCTTTTGGCCCCCAGTTAGCAGTCATCTGTGATGTTTGTTAGACATAATCCCCCCATGTTAGTCTGAACCTCAGAGAAGTACATACCAAACAAGACAGGTCCCAGAACTAAGCCCAGTGGGACACCAGTTGTAACTGGTCTGGAATTGGACATGGCACCTGCAATTCTGACCATGTGGGTTCCATCCCTGAGGCAGATAGCAAAACATCTAGTGATACAGGGGTGGATATTTAAGTTGGTAAGCATATGTATGATGCCTGAGTGGGGTATTGTGTTGCAGGCTTCTGCAAGGTACAGGTAGACTGTGTGAACTACCTTGCCCTCATCCATGGCTTCAGTAAACGTTTCAAAGATATGAACTATGTGTAAGAGGCAAGATCTGCCCTTAACAAAGCCGAATTGTGTATGATCCACTGTCTGGAGGCTCACAATGTTTTTGATTATGACTTTCATGATAATACGCTCCATAGCCTTTTCTACCACACTAGTCAGGCTTATGGGGTGATAGTTCCTGTGGTCCATTGTGGCACCACCTTTGTGGAGTGGGACCACAGTATCTGTATGCCATTCTTAGGGTACATATCCTGTAGTAAGGCTAAGTTGGAACAGTGACTTAATGTGAGTGTTCAGTTCTACTCAGAGCTTGTGTAGGACACAGCCTGGGACACCGTCTGGTCCCATACATATGCTGTGTTATTTGCTGTGGAGAGGGCACCTTTCACCTGTGCATCTGTGATGTCAGGGAGGTTACATTCATTTGGGATGGGCATCTGTATCTTTGGGGGTTAAGGGGGGGACGTTTGTGCAGACTCTGTCTGCCAGGGTGTTGGCTATGTCCATAGGCTTGGCATATTTTGTGCTGTTTTGCAACAATTCAGATCATATCTGGGGGTTTCCACACATATTCCTGACATAACTAAAGAGGGCCTTGTGATTATCTGTAGTGTCTGGTCAAGTTCACTGTCAAAACTTGCAAGTGATGATTATATGAGGGATTGAAGTGTCTTGTCAATACTGTTCAGAGATGTCCACCCTCTGTGGGATATTGCTCTGTTATGTAGTAGCTTCCTCCTGCTGTTGTACAGCTTATATATGGCCGGGGTCAACCAGACAAGTCTCTTGTTTTGGAGGAGTCTTGGCTTTATTTGGGATAGCATGAGCAATGCATACCTGCAGGTGCTCATAGAATGCATTTGTAAAGGATTCTGCAGATTGGGCTGTATTATCCTCCAACACGAGGCCTTTGAAGTATTCCACCTCAGTCTTCACAAGTGCAAAGTCTGCTTTTGAGAAACTCTTTACAGTGATTTCCTTGGCTGGGGGTGGGGACGGGATATGGATGTCCAGGTAAGGTTGTTTATGGTCTGATCTTAACAATGAGGGGTCTACCTCTAGTGTGGAACATAGAGTCCCCATGTTGGTGATGATTAGGTCCAATATGTATTCCCTCTTGTGGCTGTGGTGACTGGTTGTGCCATAGCACATGGATTCACAAATTGTAGTGGTGGTAGGGTGATGTTGCTGAGGCCTGAGTAGTATCCCCAGTCAATATTCATGTACCTGTAGTCAACCACTAGAATAGTGTGTGTGAAGACCTTCATATCCTACACTGTTCCCAGGAAAGCTGAGTGCTGTTCCTGGGTATGGTGGGGTGGTCTGAACTACACACCAAACCAAAAGGCAGTTTTGCACAATGGTAGTTGTATATGTATGGCCTGTCGTGCTTAGTGCAGTGGTACCAACCCAGAGGTGCGTGTATCTGTGATGTATATGGATACACCCCTTATTTGTGTTGTGTGTTACAAGTCCTGTGGTCACGAAGCATGGTATAAAACATAACCTGCCAGTGCCAGTGTGCATGTGTGACCCTGAACTAGGCATCTGTTAATGCACAGATATTGTTATCCCCCATACTGAGGGATAGTAAAATATGTACATTCCTCTTTGGAAAGACTGATGATGTCAGCACCCTATAAATACAGCAGGAGAAGAGAACTCATCTAGTAATGCAAATAGCGTGCTGTGCTAATGCATCTCTCTTAAGTATCATAACATAGTTAGGTAGGGGTTTGAATCCTACAAGTGCTGTGTGTATGTGGGGGGGGGTCTGTAAGTATGCAATTCTCTTTGAAAGGAATGGCCTTTTTGAAGACTGAGGGGCAGGGGGTGTGTATGTATGCAATTCTCTTTGAAAGGAATGGCCTTTTTGAAGACTGGGATAACACACTAAAAGATGTACATTCCTCTTTGGAAAGACTGATGATGTCAGGCAGGGGGGTGTGTATGTATGCAATTCTCTTTGAAAGGAATGGCCTTTTTGAAGACTGGGATAACACACTAAAAGATGTACATTCCTCTTTGGAAAGACTGATGATGTCAGCACCCTATAAATACAGCAGGAGAAGAGAAATCATCCAGTAGTGAGACTAGCACACTGCACTAATGCGTTTTTCTCAAGTATCATAACATAGTTATGTAGGGGTTTGAATCCTACAAACACTGTGGGTGTAGGGGGGTGTATGTATGCAATTCTCTTTGAAAGGAATGGCCTTCTTAAAGACTGGGATAACACACTATAAGATGTACATTCCTCTTTGGAAAGAATGATGATGTCAGCACCCTATAAATACAGCAGGAGAAGAGAAATCATCCAGTAATGAGAATAGCACACTGCACTAATGCATTTTTCTCAAGTATCATAACATATTTATGTAGGGATTTGAATCCTGCAAACACTGTGTGTGTGTAGGGGGTGTATGTATGCAATTCTCTTTGAAAGGAATGGCCTTTTTGAAGACTGGGATAACACACTAAAAGATGTACATTCCTCTTTGGAAAGAATGATGATGTCAGCACCCCATAAATACAGCAGGAGAAGGGAAATCATCCAGTAATGAGAAAAGCGTGCTGCGCTAATGTGCCTTTCTTAAGTATCATAACTTAGTTAGGTAGGGGTTTGAATCCTGCAAATGCCATTTGTGTGTTTGTCAATGTGTTGTGTCTTTTGCGTTTATTATTGTATGACATATTATCATAACAATAATTTCAATGCACTCATCAGGTATGTGTGTGCCACATACAGGTATGTACCTGTGACCTCTAATAGTTCCTATGTGTGAAGCCTGCCTTATATGAATACAGTTGTTACCTTTGCCAGCATATGCCGCAGCTTCCCAGACCTTAGGCCATACATGTATGTTAGTGACAATGCAGGCTACTGCAGTGATCTGTGTCTTAGGCCAACTATGTGACACACACCCATGAAAGCTTTGATAGATTAATGTGGGTGAGGGTTCATGTCTGGAGTATATGTCATACATGTTAAAACACAGCAAAGTCTGTGAGTGATGGACATCCAGTGTAGGTGTATGGCAACTGTTGCCGATATGCATACATACACCTTCTTGCTTAGGTGATACACTGAGGGACTGCAGAATACCTTTGAAAATGTGAATATCACAGGATAGACAAGATAACACTTGTCCACATGTACACACCATTACCCGTTCTACATGATGGGTGCCACCACCTACATGGTACTGTTGGAATACTATGTTAAGTACATGCCGATGACAATGCTACAGTTGCATTTCAGCAATACAGCATGGCTTGGACAACAGGTATCTGTCTGTATGATACCCTTGTGGTGGTTAGGTGTGTCATGTGTAGAATGCATTGTAGGCCACTGTATGCATTTGCAGTCGTGGATGGACATATCCGTAGTGTGTTGGCATGTATGTGAGACTGCTATATGCCAAAGAGTATTGCTCCCAGGGATGTGTGGGGCTCAGTAAGAATGGCTACTGGTATAGCATAGTACTGCAGGGATATCACTGACACCGGGTTTCCTACATCTGTGAATCAGTTGAGGAGAAACCATGTAATGACCACTGAATGTCAGGCTATGTAGGTTGTGTATACCACCAGAATGCAGACCATTGACATTTGGAAACCGTATCACCCACAGCATACTGTCAAACCATGTCATACATACATGTGACCCCAGGTGAAACATATGTGTAGTACAATGCAAAGTGCCCACCAATAAGAACTACAATGTTTAAATATTGTGTCACATGGTGCATGTCACCCTTCCCATGTGTGCACTAAGCATCTACATGCAGAGAATGCAACTCCGCCTTGTTTACAAATGTACACCTGCAACTCTGTGCTGCAAACAGCACACATGTACTGTCCACTCCCCAACACATGCAGGCAAAGGTACACACAACATCCATGTGGCACATGTGCAGACAATGCACTTTGGGAATTAACACTGGTGTATACAAAACTACAATGACAATCATAGTGTTAATGCATCATGCATGCTCGGATATACCCACAACAATATCATTACACTGTACTGTTAACAACATGATAATATTACTACAGTGCTATGTAGTCACCCTGTGCATCAGCACCATGCTATCCTGTTCCTGCATCAATGTTACAGGTGGCAGGAGGTGGCACAGTTTCATCATATGCACAGGGTGTGTACTTGGTTTGCCAGAGTCTGCCATTGACACACCCAATCGACATGTATGTGTGTGTGTGTGTTAGTGAGGGACAACAGTACAACATGGGCAATGTTGATGTGATGTGTGTGTGTATGTGTTAGCCCTAGGTGTTAGCATTATGTGTGTGCGTGTGTATGCATGCACACAGTTCTGCCACGTGTCTGCCATATACGGGTTTTTGTGGACAGCCACAGACTGTACCTGCCAGGTCATACAGATCACTGTCTCTGGCCACGGACACGGTACCTGTGCCTGGCTGGTGTGCTACGGACAGTATCAGGTACTAAGCCAGAATGGGTACTGTCATCAGAGGCAGTGGGTTGTTGACTGGACACATGTCCCTGCTGGGACTGTCCAGAGCCACGTGCACATGGTCTTCTAGGACAGTCTAATGACAGCACAGACCCAGCATTACTGGGGCTGGTACTGGCACTATGGGAGCGGCTGTGGGTTTTTTGTGATCTGTGACGACTGCCAGCTGATGATGTTGCTGGCATACGTCCATGTCGACGCCTCAACCATCCTGCACTGTCCTGGCTCATGGACATGTAGTTGAGGAAGAGATCTAATGTGTCTCCCCAACGTCTATCAATGACCTCGCTGATATTACGGATGGCAGCCGCAACATCACTCATAGTGTCATTAATAGTGGTGCGATGTACTCTAAGCTCCCTCAGAACCTGTCTGGTGTACCGTTCCATAAGTGTTTGTGCTTGCATTACAGCGCGGAACATAGCTGAGGTTGAAAGACCTCTGTGGGCACATCTGACAGGAGCAGTACGACCACGGATGCTCCCATGAGAACCCCTGGACATCTGCCTGTGTTGTACCATGTCAGGAATCTGGCCATGACTGCTGTGAAGGGATGCATGTGCCAATGATACCACACTACCCTGGTCAATGCCCACTGTATGCTGTCTCTCAGCTAAGGACATTGGTGACACTGGATGTATCGGCAGGATGACTGTGCGCATTGATGGGGTTGACTGCTGTGTAGTGTCGATTGCCTGACCAACGACAGACCCTGTCACACCTCGCTGTGCCATTACACATGTATCATCATTATCACTATCCCCAGCAGTGGCTTCAGGTTCCCTGCTGCATTCCATCAGAGCAACATCAGAGCCTGTGAGAGGAAGACAGGAAACATGGTTTACAAATGAGTACACGATGTTAGCACACATGCAGACAGGCACACATGCACACTCCTCAGTCCAGCAGATACAAACACACACACACCTGCAATCCAGCACATACACAATACTGTTTGAGGGTGGGTGACAGTATCACAAGGAAAAACATCACTGCACACGTGTCAGCATGCAGATTATGTGTTGCACAGGAACATGCAGTGCAAGTGTATACAGCCCTTGTTAATAACAGTATATGTGTACTTGATGCTTGTGTGTAGTTGTTCAGTGATTGTCTCCACCCTGGGACACAATATGTACAAGGACAGAACAATGTTGTGCAAGTGTTACAAGCTGTGGGTGCATATATTTGCACACACACACACACACACACACACACACACACACACACACACACACACACACACACACACACACACACACACAACACATAACAGTGCTGCACAATAACTGCTATGTGTACTTTTGTGGTCCATGGAACTGTATGTGGTGTAGTAACATGAGCCATGATCAACATGCATCTTGTGGTCAGTCAACAATAATAATGTGTGCCACACAGGTAGCTAGCATGCTGTACCTGAAGTGCAGTAACATGTCTACATCCACAATTACACAGCCACTTGTTACATGGGTGTGTAAGGTGGCCAATAGTGAGCATTGCCTAACATGAATGCATTATTTGTTCAAGACTGTTGCACAAAGACATGATAGGCCTCTACCCCTCATGTATATTATGTGTTCTGTGTAGATGATAAGTGGGATACTGAAGGGTGGGCATACAGCAGGTGTCATAATTGGACATGTGTAGCAGGCTCAGGTGTAGTGCCTATGCCAAACGTGTGTGTGTGTTGTGTACATGTGTATCAGGTATGCATATCCAATGTCTGGTACTGTTTTGCCACATGTGTGTGTGATGCTCTGTGTATTGCATGTGAGTAAGGCAGCTACTGAGAATAATGGGATATGCATATTCTCACAGCAAACATGCACAGCATGCATTATGCGTAGGTGTGTTACATGTGCACAGACTACACCTCCATATGACATGCACATGTCATTAGCAATAGTATTGTTATTACACACTCACCAGCATGGATTGGCTGCCTTGCTGTCACTCCAGAGGGACCTGCAAAAATATGACAGTGATTGCCAGTTGCCACAACTGTGCCATTGATACTGCGAGTATGATAAAGTACAGTAGTACAACAGTTGGCTTTCACAGGTGTACAGATTATACACAGAATATCAATCTTGCACAAGAATAGGCAGGTTAACAGCTACACACACAGTACACATCTCACACATGCATAAACTACCAGTACAGAGAACAGTCAACTACAGATATGGCATGTTACCTGCACACTCCATTTCAACATGCTGGGTGGCTCCAGCCTCCATGATGACACATGTTTGTGGATGTTGTTTTTGTTGGCCTGGAGCCACGACACTTAGGAGGAGCTCCTCCACACTGGTGGGGGGGGTGGATAGGTACCCCACCACCTGTGGCAAGCTGTTGTCTATGGATATCAGACGCATGCTGCCGGACATGTCTAATTAAATCACTGCAGTGATGGCGTACCTGCTCATTTGTCCGGTTATGCATGCCTATGTCATTTACCCGACGGACAAGATCTTGCCACAGTGCAGCCCTGTCATGTTGGTTCTGGCTGGTCCTGGAAATCAGCACAGAGAAATTCTGCACCAGGCTCTGGTGGATCTCCTGTTCCTCTGCTGCTGTATAAGGTGGGTTACACTGATGCACCATCGCCCTGGAAGGAAAAGAAAAATATGTGAGCAAGTCATGTGGCACACTTAATATTCTAATGTACTGATATCACTTAACTGCCATATATAGCATCTGTCTGTCTATCAGGGGATACACATGTTCAATACCACATATCAGTGCTCAACCCACAACTGTCTGACAGTGCCTGCCACACTCCATACAACAAACTAGTATTCACCAGCACTCAGCACACTGTTTGGGATACAATGCACAAGCTCACACTGGGGGTAAGTATCAAGCTATTGGATAAAGAATATTGTCATCCCATGCAATGAATGCAATGCACATTTACAGTTTCAATGGTAATCCACCCTAGTCTTTGATGCCATACCCCTACCTGACATATGTACACAGTTGTTAATATAGCCAGCATACTGCTGTCACAGAGTATACATGCTGCCAGGTACACACACCTATCCTGTAACACACATGTAATTGCAGCCATGGTACAGGCATCATTACACACACATTACACATACATACAACACACAAATGTATGACGACACAGATGAGCATTAACTGTGTACCTTATAGTACTGTGTGCCCCTACTTACAGATACCTATGCATGAGGTATGTAATCGGTGCAGACTACAGCAAACACACCAGAAAGTGTTACCAGGGAATGTGAACATACACCATACTGTAGTGTTTAGGACTACAACTTCAGGTAGTACAACGGTTCATATGTTAGCTGGATTCAACAGCAATACCACTTACTGAGCATACATGTATTGCTTCTGCCTACAATGAGACACCGCAGTCGTACACAGGGAACTACGGCACAACATATGCCAATCTACTATGTTTGCATCCCGATAACTGACACATCTTTCTCTGGTCTCACACCTAGAACACAAACTACCATGACAGACACAAACTCACGCTAAGCTATCACACCTTTACAGACCTTGCACACAGTGAGTGTCACACTCATTCAACCTCACATGGCTGGTATTGCACTGAGTATATGTGTGTGTGCATTGTGTCATAGGTAGGTACTATGCTATTAGCCCTGGGCCTAGGGCAGCCTAGCCATATGCTACCCTGCCCTTTGGGACACATGTAATGTGATTTTACTTGCTCCTGTCAAATGGTTAAACAGAGGTGACTCACAGGGCATATTACCTATCTCCATAACATTCATCAGGGGTATGCATGACATCTACTAATAAGGAGCCTTGTTTGTTAATGCTGTGTGGTTTAGTCCAGGGTACGGCATATTTCTGTATAGGAACCTGTGCTTCCAGCATGTGCTGTTTAGTGCAGTGACAAGGATTAGGGCCCTAGGTCATGTAGGCTGGATGGATTGTGAGGTGTTGCCATGGTGGTTGGCCGACTGGTATGGGTGTGACATAACTCTGTATGTCCAGCAGTGGTAACCTCTGTGTAAGAAGTATGCAAGGCACTCTAGCTGTGGTTCTGTGAGTTAGTCTGCATAGGGAATGTGTTTGAGGGCATTATCAGTCTTTGTTAGGTATGTCTGTGGCCTTTCCACTTGCTGTAGTTCTCATGGGAGGTACATACTGCATAGGACATTGTGAGGTGTAGAGGGGTACACTGACTTACATTTCCCTAGCTGACACACCTTTTGTGATGCCACGTACCATGTACAGGGATTACAAGACTAGTGTGCCACTGTGGATATCGAAGGGGAGGCTATTGTACACCTGTGTCCCATGTTCCCTTCTGACACCTCCAGTGGTAGGCAGGCAACCACCTATGTGGTAGTTAGTGGGTAACGTGTTTTGGAATGGGGTATGGTACTGCAGTATCAACACTGGTGTTCAGTCCATGCCTTGGTCACCAGGCACCTGTTTCAATACATCTGCCCCATGTCCCTCTCTCTCTCTCTCTCTCTCTCTATATATATATATATATATATATATATATATATATATATATATATATATATATATATATATATATATATATATATATATCAATATATACATATCTATATCTATATATCTATATATATATATATATATATATATATATGTATATGTAAATATATACATACATATATATATATATATATATATATATATATATATATATATACATATATGTATATATATGTATATATATATATATATATATATATATATATATATATATATATATATATATATATATATATATATATATATATATATACACACACACACATACTTCTAAACATCCATTGCTGTACATATACATGCACATCTAGGCACATAGACTGCCCACCTTTCATGGTGGGAATATCACTTCTAAAACAGTTGTGAGACATACCATTCTGTAATGATATTGGACAGTCTTGTGCATAATGCATTATACTGTCCTCAGGCCATATAGCTGTAGCAGGCCTCACTGGCTCAATCCCACAGAAGTTCACCACCATATGACATATACCTGCACTGCATGCTGTTTTCAATGCCACACACTACAACCTACATTGATATGTGCACATAGCATCCTTCTACTACATATGTATGTCCAGCCTTCACTAACAGTTGCAGTATGTCCCTTGCCCTATGCACATCTGCATATACATATAGATACAGACTGCTAACACATATGGAGGGTTCACTTTATGTAGATTATCTTTCAGACACATCATTCAGATGCCAGCAAATACATATCTGTTACATACATTACCTTTGTATTTTTCACCTCTGTCAGTTGTACCTGTTGATGTGTTGTATTTCTGTATTTTGTGGAATGGTGTCTCTGACAGCTTTTTTCTTTTGGCTTGCTTGCCTTTTTTTTTTTTTTTTTTGGTCTCTGTCTCTGTCTCTGTCTCTCTCCCTCCAGTTGCTGCAATAATATTATTGCATTTGTGGACTGGCAGTACAGGCTGCTTTTGTAGGTATCTGCACATGTGCATGTGATGGCCTCTGCACCAATTGGTGGCCAGCATTTAGTAATTGCATGCAGCCTGCTGTGTGGTAATTGCAGTTCTCACTGTGATTTCAGGACACTGCTATAAAATGATAGGTTAGGTAGGCGTAGGCCTTTCAGTTTTGCAAGGTGGGGACCATGCTGGTTTGCTGTGGACACTGTTGTGTCAGTCAGAAGGTTGGTATATCTCTCATATCTGAGGCTGTGTTGTAGCCGCTGAAATGCATGTTGTGCTGAAACCTGACTGTTGCTTCTTCCAGTGCACTCTTCTCAGTGTGTATGTTAACTCACACCTGCTAATGCTAACACTGTTTGCATGGGAGTATGTACTTTCCTGTGGGATTTGTGGATTAACTGGCATACAACAGTAGTTCTTGCAATGTGTTGCTATGGCTTTTGTATTTTCCCTTTACATTCACTCCTTGAATGCCTGATATTTGTCTTTACTGGAATGTGTTACTATGTCTTTCCTATTTTCCATTTACATTCACTCCTTGTAATGCATGTTATATTTCTTTCAGCACTAAGTTCTTATATGTCTGTTGTGGCTTGGTGGTACTTCGTGCAGTCTGGTGAGTCCAAGGTCTGGGGTTTGACACTTACAAAGGTATTTTATTTCGCTGCTGAGCAGTACTAGGGCCTTGTCATACAGAGTGAAAAAGGCACTTTTAAAGAGTTGTAAGTGGGAAGCAGGAAGTCAGTAGGGACACCAGCTAGGGATGTGCAGGCTGGGTGTAAGGAAGGTCCATAGCTGCACATTTCTTTAACTGCAATAGCTGTACATATTTTTGAAATTTGGTGTGACATTTGAAACATTCCACCCCTGAGAGAGGGGTGAGGACAACTAAGTATATTGTACTAACAATTATGAATATCAGGCACATGCAGTGCTTGTGAACTGCTATACTGTCATTAGTATGTTACTGACTTTTGAACAGTTTGTGTTTTGTTTGTGTTGACATTAGCACAGTCTGCTCATGACAAGTGGACATATGTCAGTACTGTGTATTATTATGGATAGTAATCTGTCTGTGTACCTCCCACCTGTGGACATATCCAGCTGATAGACAGAGATTAGCCTAGTATTCCTTGACTGTGCACCACATCAGTCTTTTCAGCACCTGCACAATGACATTGTCACAGGTGGTTGCTAGCAGTACATGGCTATATCCTTTGATATTTCTGTGTTGTACTCCTACATAAGGGCATGCTTGTGGAAGTAATTCTACAGCTATTCACAGAGTGTGTAACAGCAGACAAGCTGATATTTCTGTGTGTTTCTGACACTTCCAGGCCTCACATACTCTCAGGTATATATTTGACCAGCCTCAGGGAAAGGTACATATCAGTGGGATACACCTGTGATATATTTCAGATATTCTGCGGTTGAGACTGTGGTGTATTTTGAGCATATGTATTACTACACCATTTCTGACATGCAAGCAATGTCTACTCTAACTTATTGACAGTTACCATTACTTGGGATTCCCCACCTTTCTGCCTACTGTTAGTACATTTCACAGGGAGTCAGTGGGGCACAGCTAACATTTGTTTGCAAATCAGGGACATCCCTGTAAATCAGTCACAGTTGGGAGGTCTGGCCTCTTACCTATGCAAATATGGAAGTGTTTATCCTGCTCTGATACTGTGTGGGGTTTGTAAGGTGCTACCGTAACATTATTACCTACTAGCATGGCTGTTTCTCTTATCACACTCATGTAATGCAATTCCACAAGAATTGCCAGTAAAGATACAGAGAACAAGCTTTGTGTAATGGCCTTCCTATTTTCCCTTTACATTCACTCATTGTATTTAATGTTATATTTCTTTCAGCACCAAGATCTTGTATATCTGCTGTGGCTCAGTGGTAATTCATGCAGTCTAGTGTTTCCAAGGTCCGGGGTTCAAGACTGACAGGGGTATTTTATTTTTCTGATGAGCAGACTACAGGCCTTGTCATACAGAGTGACTAAGGCACTTTTAAGCAGTTGTAAGCAAGTTTGTGTGACGCTTATCTACGCTTAGCTAAGCGCTCACAAGAACACTCCCGCTGAATACTGCTTAAAAGTGCTTACTCCCGCTAACACACATGCTAATTTCTTTTAAAGAAAAGAAAATGGGGAAATAGGAAAGTGGTGAAAAAGGGGGCACAAAGAGGGTAGGACAGTAGGAAAACAAGCTCAGGATGTGCAGGAAGGATGTAGGGAAGGCCCATAGCTGCCTAATTCTTTAACAGCAACAGCTGTGCATATGTTAGAAATTTAGAGTGAGATTTGACACCTTCCACCCCTGAGAGAGTAGTGAGGACAACAAAATATGTTGTACAGCCAATTGTAATTATCAGTTTACATGTCCAGCAGACATGTGTGCGAAATGGGCAGCTATGTATGGGGCATAATTTTTTTGTAGGAACAGAGTGCCCTTTTTTTTTTTTTTCAGGTGAGAGTGGAATGTGAGGTACAGGAAGTAGGTATATTTGGGGAGGTAGGTTGGGGAGGTTAACAGACAAGACAAACAAGACGCATACAGGGGCGGTGTATTACATGTGGGGGGTAAACACAATTGACGGGGATGGATGTTTGGATATTGCTAGCCCATGAGCCCACAGATGGCAACAGTGGAACTGAGATCCCCACCCATGGGCAGTTACCACTGCGCCTTCACAGCACAAGCTCGGGCTGTGCTGGGGGCTGGATAGGAAGGGCAGGCACTCCCGTGAGTTGTGCCACTCTCGCCTCAAGCTGGTGTAGGGGATCAGTCACAGAACGCCTGATCTCACTATGCACCACAGACCAGACCCTTTGGAGGGTGAGTGGAGACTCTCCTCCGACCATGCTTGCAGAGGGGGGACAAGCCCCATCCCCTGCAGCGCTTCCACCTGAAGGTGGCACAGGGCCACCGGAGGAAGAGGTCCTGGCCTGGGCACTGGTGCCAGGTGCACTCGCCAGCTGAGGTGGGAGAGGTGGGTCCGCTGGAACCCACCTTCCCTGTTGTCCTATGTTTAGCAGTATTGTATGGCATTTTGGGTTAGCAACAAACAACACCATTCAAAATTAGTTGTAGCAGCATGCATTAGTATTCCCATTAACCAAACATACATGAATTCCGAACATTGAGCAGCAAGTATAACACATGCATATTTAGAACAACAGTGGACATTCCAACAGCATGCAGGGTTGATTGATGGCAACAGGCCATCAGGTTTGGATATGTGAACAGGGCACATGCATCAACGTACATGCAGACATGTATAAACCAACAGGACAAATGTCCATGGGAATTAATTGTGAATATACATACCCAGTTTGGTGTGGAATGGCATAATTTGTGAAAATAGAGTAGGGTGGAGAAATATTACATTAACAACTTAAACTACCTATACATATACTTTACATTCCTAGTAGATGCAGATATATATCCCCTATATGTATTTGTACAGTTTCCTGTATATAACCTTAGGAATGTTGGTGATGGGGATGTTACTGCTACATTAATATACATTCCATTTGTATTCATATATGTTCATATCAGGCTGTGTTTAGGTAAAGCATCCTGCTACATTTGATTTATATGGGTCTAGACAACTGAGGATGTTCAGCATTTCATACAACCATACATCTCCATAATGCAAGGGTACAGCAACATATCCAAATTGTGGGACGGACACAGTCCAGGTTCTGTACTTTATTAAAGATATTCCACTTTTTGGTTGTGGCTGTCTCATTCATTTCATTATGTAGTGAACGCAGTATACCTTTATTCCAGACTTATTACACCTTTATTGATAACTTCAAACTCTTTCTCACACTCTCTCACTTCTTTTATATTTACATTTCAGGATGGTACTTAATTCTAGGCTTTATTAACATTTATTACTGGGTTACAACAATCCTTTCCAGCTGACTCATTTATTTTTTATGGCAGAATTTACAAGGATGTATTTGACACTTGTCTGTCCTTTGTTGATTGATTACAACACTCATTTGCAGGCTGAAGCAGTTATCTGATATTGTAATACAGGTGGAAACTCTATTTTATCTTTATTAATGGATTGCAATACTCTTTTTCAGGCTGCATCACTTATCTAATCTTACAATACTAGCAGAATCTTTCTTCTGGGCTTATTTGACCTTTATTACTGGGTTACAACACTGAACTCTTTTAGAGGCTGTCTCACTTATATTCTATAACAATACCAGCAGAATAATTACTAACCTGCCTGGTGGCGCATCTTTGCCAGCCTATCAGCATAGGCTTGCCGATTTGCGGAACGAACACATGCAGCTGTAATATAAACGAAGGAATATTGGAACATACCTATCCATACTATAGGCTAGGATAGCATTTCTTATATACTTAATTACATGGACACTTACTCAGTAGTGGGGCATTGGGCATTTGACAGGCCTCCTGGATCCATCGGTTCAGTTGGTCCTCCTTTCATTGCTTCAGGTCCGCATGGTGGTGACGGACCTGTTCACCAGTCCTCGTAATGTCTGTGGCACTGGTGAGATCATGTGCCAACCGGTTCCACGCCTCTGCCTTGTACGCTCCCCATTGAACCTGGCCCTGCATGAGTTGGCCTTCATGATGATGGACTAGGAGCCAAACCATATATTTTGACTCCTCAATGCCCCACCTTTGTGCTCTAAAGCGATTTCCCTGTCCTGCACCTGCCATCCTGACTGCAAATGGGTACCACAATCAGTTATGGTGTGTATTCCCGCCTATGGGGCTTATATATGCTGGTTTTCCCACACTTATTTGTGATTGGCAGTTTTGGATATTTATCAGCTTACAGCAAACCTGTTTTGTCATGGTTATATTTTTATTCATTCCTATATGTATGGTAATACTGTATTTCTAAGTTCAACTGTCATGGCTTAGTGGTTCAGTACTTTGACTATGGTGCACAGTATCCCGGGTTCGACCCTTGTCATTGCTTTTTTATTTTACTACTGTCTAGACAGGCTGGGAGGTGTGTCTGTGTAAAGGCAACTTTGCTACAGGTTGCTCAACGTTGCCCAACGGTAAGCTGGTTGGCGCGCTGCGCAGGTCCGCACAAAATGGCTTACACTGGGTAACACGTTATTTAGCTATAAGCAGTCATATTAAGCTGGGTGAAGTGCTGCTGAGCTACGGGCACTCATAATTAAGCTTGTTAAAGTGCTACTCAGCTACGGGCACTCACACTGAGCTTGTTAAAGAGCTGCTCAGCTACAGGCACTCATATTAAGCTTGTTAAAGCACTGCTCAGCTATGGGCACTCATATTAAGATTGCTAAAGCGCTGCTCAGCTACGGGCACTCATATTAAGCTTGCTAAAGCACTGCTCAGCTACGGGCACTCATATTAAGCTTTTTAAAGCACTGCTAAGCTATGGGCAATTATGTTAATTTTTTTATATATTATATCGGTTTTGTTCACATATACATTGGCCATTTCATTACATTTTACTTAAATTATAGTTATATATGTCAGGGAATTGTTTCATACTTATTAAAATAAAAAATGGAGAATGATGTTGTGGGGGCTCGAACCATGACTAGCTCCTCTTTGGCCGACGTCTCTACCGCTACGCTATTGCTACTTGGCTTAATTTGCATATGTAGATCTTTTATGCTTTTCAATGTCTGCTAACTGTGGCTGAGGGAAGGGCATACCCGCGCAAACGAGTGCAAATGTGGGCAAACATATTGGAAATTATAAAAAAAAAAAATAAAACTATTATTTTTACATTTTATACATTTTCAGTAGGGTTTAGTCTGTGGGAATGTGTGGTGCTGTGTTCCTTGACATTTCAGCGGACTCGCTCGTGGGTGTTTACTATCAAGACTCTGACTCTTCTGGGGGTGTGTCCCTTTTCAGTACTCAGCAATTGGACATGCCCCCTACTTTCCTACATGGACCATGTTAGACTAGGGTATGATTCAGCAGGCCCTCATGAATATGCATGGCATGCTGACATCATACCGTTCAACTGCAACTTCCGTGTAAGACTTATTTAGTCTTACACGGAGGATTGCTGAATCTGGGGGTAGTGTACTTTACTGCAGTGAGATGGTTAAGTCGCGGAAAAATGCTGAAACATTTCTGTGATTTAAGAAATGAAATCAAGTCCTTTATAGAGTCAAAAGGAAAGCCTGTACCCAAATTGGAAAATGCAAACTGGCTGGCTGATTTAGCCTTCTTAGTAGACATCACTGCTCATTTAAACGACCTGAACCTGCACTTCCAAGTTGAAAATCTATTAATAAATGACATGTTTCAAACAGTGACGGCATTTGAAATGAAACTGAAATGATGGCACTGTCAGATTAAGAGCAATACCTTCATTCATTTTGAAACACTGTCTAAGCAAAGCCACATAAATACTGAAAAATATGCAGCATTACTTAATAGTTTATTACAGGACTTTGAGAGTGGATTTCAAGATTTTAGAAAACATCAACAACAATTCAGTATATTTGCTACTCCATTCTCAGTTGACATCAACATGTTGCCTTCAAACCTGCAACTGGAATGCATAGAATTGCAGTCAGATATGCAACTTAAAGAAAAATTTCTGCAAGTGTCTTTATTGGACTTTTATAACTTGTACCTACCTATAAGAAAAATATCAGTCACTTCACGAACAAGCCCTGTTCATGACATCTCTGTTGGGGAGTACGTACATTTGCGAGCAATTTTTTTCTCATATGAAGTATGCAAAAAATAAAATCAGAAAGAAATTTCAGATGAGCATCTTGAAAATACTCTTTGCATCGCCACCACCTCTATCAAAATCGATATAGACGCACTGGTATTAAAAAAACAAGCTTAGTGTTTACATTAAAAAGGTTATGCTCATAATGTTTGTCTGCTACACAAAAAAACAATCCTGACTTGACAGCCTGAACCTCCTGATATAGACACTTTAACAAGAACTAGGACCAATAAGTTTGAATTCTGTGAATGTCTGTGCCTGGCTGCACCCTTGTGAACAGGTTTCACGAATAAATATTGCCACTACTAATAAAGTCAATTATTTGTTGAAATTTGAGAAAATTAACAAACACTGGAAGACACTTCCAAAATTTCAGCACACATTGGGAAACACCTCAAGTTGGAGCCTTATAGTAATCTAAGTAAAAAATGCAAAAAGTTGTTATCTGATGATGCTATGCCTCATTGAGTGGATCTGTACAAGTCGTCAGCTGAAAAGTGCACTCATGCATAGTGGAGAGGCACCTGCAAAAAAGCAGGCATGAGATTATCTTGTGAAATTGGAGTGTGCTGTTACAAATTATCATGTTCTTTGTGGCTCCAAAGAAAGCAGGTGAACATAAATTAAATGTGTTCTACCATCTGTTAGTCAGTGAAACAAATGTAAAAATACATTTTTTTCATTTTTAAAAGTCTCATCATACTTGCAAGCTGTGCATCACCACTGATGAACCTTTTTTCATCTTCAGACCAGCCTGACCAGACAGCAGTGTAAAAGGAAGAAATATTGCCAGTGCCATATTTCAGGGACAGATTCCAAAGTTAGAAATGTGCCTTTCCAAGGGGGTGCTCAGTTTGAGAATACCATTGATGAACCTTCTTTCATCTTCAGACCAGCCTGACCAGACAGCAGTGCAAAAGCAAGAAATGTTGTCAGTGCCATATTTCAGGGACAGATTCCAAAGCTAGAAATGTTCTTTTCCAAAGGGGTGCTCAGTTTGAGAATACCACTGAAGAACCTTCTTTCATCTTCAGACCAGCCTGACCAGACAGCAGTGCAAAAGCAAGAAATATTGCCAGTGCCATATTTCAGGGACAGATTCCAAAGCTAGAAATGTGCCTTTCCAAAGGAGTGCTCAGTTTGAGAATACCACCGAAGAACCTTCTTTCATCTTCAGACAAGCCTGACCAGACAGCAGTGCAAAAGCAAGAAATATTACCAGTGCCATATTTCAGGACAGATTCCAAAACTAGAAATGTGCCTTTCCAAAGGGGTGCTCAGTTTTTAGAATACCACTGATAAACCTTCTTTCATCTTTAGACCAGCTTCACCAGACAGCAGTGCAAAAGCAAGAAATATTGCCAGTGCCATATTTCAGGGACAGATTCCAAAGCTAGAATTGTGCCTTTCCAAATGGGTGCTCAGTTTGAGAATACCACTGATGAACCTTCTTTCATCTTCAGACCAGCCTGACCAGACAGCAGTGCATAAGAAAGAAATATTGCCAGTGCCATGTTTCAGGGACAGATAGCAAATCTAGAATTGTGCCTTTCCAAAGGGGTGCTCAGTTTGAGAATACCACTGATGAACCTTCTTTCATCTTCAAACCAGCCTGACCAGATGCAGCATATCTTGAATAATTTCAGGGACAGATTCCAATGCTATAAACAGAAGAATACATGAGCGCTTTGGACAACATATGGACATTAAGGACATGATGGAAGACATGGACATCTTTAAGAAACCAGCAACATCACAGGTATGATCTCATACAAATCGAAGGGTTCATACATGTTAATTTTTTTTGCATATAAACTAAGATGTTAAACTAAGATGTTAGAGTTAGCTGTTATTTTCAGAACTAGAATGAGATATTGAATTTTAGGGCAAATATTATGCATTTATTACATTTATTCATTGTTCAAATTCACCTACAATACAGCCAGGGGGTCAACTTTGGTTGCCCATGACAGCGATACAGTTAACTATATGATATATTTTACATGCAGCCCCAAGACAATTTCTGTTGACTCAGTGCGGCCCCTGCAAGTAAAATGGTTGGGCACCCCTATTTTAAAGGATTTAAAATGAAAGCGCTTATACACTTACTGAGTTGTACTGTATTTCTTGGATTAAACCTGTGTTTTACACTTTTACTGGCTTGTATTGCACTTCTTGAGCAACACTTGAAGTTTTTATGGCTTGGTTTTGGACTGTTTGACTTCCAGCAGCAAGTATTTCTTAGTTTGTGATTTTGGAACATTCTTTTTGTGCTTCAAGTCTAAAAATATGGCAGATACGAATTGTCCTTGATATCTAAAATAATTAACTGTACTAGTAAAGAAGAGTAGAGAAGTGGTAGTACTGTGATAGGGATGAAAACCATGCTCTGTGTTAGATAGTAGTTTTTGGGTGCGAAGGTGATCCAGAAGTTGAGTATGGAATACTCTTTCTAGAATTTTAGATAAGGGAGATAGAATGGCAATTGGTTGAGTGCAAGTTCAGTGTAATTGGCTCCTTTGTGTAAAGGAATAATGTGGGAGATCTTCCAGATAACAGGTACTGTGCTCTCAGATATGGTTCTGTCAATGAGTATTGCTACAGGATATGCTATCCCTTCAGCCGTTGCAGCAAGGCAATCTGCATATATTCGGCAGGAAGGTTATCTGCAGCTAGGGTAGTAGGTTTAAGTTTACACAATATGTTTTTATGGTATCAACAGACACTGGTTGTAATGTAAATTTAGTAGGTGCTATTTTGGGGTTGTTGCTGAGCTGGGGAGCAACATGGGTAAGGTTACTGGAGGTGTTATATGAACTGGTGAGGGATAAGATAGATTCTGTAAAGTATTTATTAAACTGAGTTGCTATATTATCAGAATTGCTGTTTGAGATTGAAGTGGAGGTCATTGCTATACCTGCTGATAGTATACTATTGACTGCAGCCCAAAACTTTTGAGGGTTGTTGTGATATTTTCTCTGAATGTTAGGGTAGTAGTTGATTTTGTCTAGTTTTACAAGTTTCTTAGCTTTGTTTTACAGTTCTAGGAATGTTTGTTTAGTAATTTGGGTTTTGTATTTGTGATGTTGTTTCCAAACCTTGTTCTTAGATTTGAGAGGGGATCTACATGTCTTACTTAGCCAGGGAGCATAGGGGCATAGTTGGCTTTAACTCTGATGATTCTGGGGGGATTGTGGCAGTTTGATATATGTAAAAAAGTAGTGTTAAAGGAGTTAACAGCATCTTCCAGAGGAAGTTGTTTAAGTGAATCCCAGTTATAACATTTTAGGGTAGTGACAAATCTATGTGGTTTGAAGTATTTTTTTTTGTTTCTAATACTGGGGTATATGGTTTGGTGATTGTGGTATGTGTGAGTACATACAAGGAAGGTTGTTATGTGGTCACTTTGACCATCAGTAAAACATCTTGCCTGAGATGATAGGGAGAAATTGTTAACCAGTACCCAGTCGAGGATAGATTGATGCTTAGTTGATTTGTCAGTTCTGGTGGGGGATTTAATAAGTTGGGTGAACCCAGGAAGGTCAATATGTGATCTTGGATTCTGAGATGAGCAGTCTATCCAATCAATATTAAAATCACCCATCAGGACTGTTTCTTGTGGGAGGGAAGTACAGGACCATTGTAGTATGTCTTCTAATGTGGGGATATTATTACCTGGAGGTATATAACCAGCAATGATGTTGATGTGTTATTTTGGGTTGAGTTTTAATTTGGTAAAGATTAGTTCTAAATTTCTGAAGTCAGGGATGTCTAGATCCAGGTAGTTTAGTGTTAGATGATCTAGAATATGATAGTTACCCCACCTACCTTTTTGGTAATCCTATCCTTACATAGTATATTATATCCAGGAGCGACAGCTTCATTATTGTTATTGGTGTGTTTTAGCCAAGTTTCTGTTAATATTACAATATCAGGAGCATAGAGGGAAAGTAAAGCATGTAGTTTGTTAACTTTATTTACAATACTTCTTACATTCATATTAAGGAGGAGAAGTGAGTATTTGTTTTTACTATGTAACTGTGAAAATTTGATTGTGATAGGGCAATTAACTGTATGGGGTAGGTGGGTGGGGCCAAGACTAGGGTGAATGTCACCCGACTGGCATAATTGCTTTAAGAGGTGTAAAAGCAGTTGGGTGAATTTGTAGCGTAGGTTGCAATTTTTAGATAAGTTTGAGAGGTGTTTGATGGGGGTTTGAATTTGTTTGCATGATAGTCTAGGTGGTTGATACAGAACAGATGTGGAGCTATGATTAAGTTAAATGGGTTGTCTGGGTGGTGTAGTGAGGAGGTTTGCCAGGGAGGGTTGTTAGTTGATAGTTGTAGGCAATTGTATGAAGTGAGGTAGAATAAAAATAAAAGAAGAGAAGCAGAGGTAGTATGTAGGGCTGCTAATCTTGACAGATTCTTATACAGGTGAAACATATTGTTGGTATAGTGAGATACTTGGGACAGTAGAAGGCGTTTTAGATTTGATATCAGAAAGAGATATTAAGTAATACAAAGAGTGTGGATAGTGGGTAGAGTAACTTACTGTTTCAGATAGATTTCTTAAGAAAATACAGTGATCATGTATAGTGAGTAGTGAAACTTAGACTAGTTGTTGTGTCTTTCGGCTTTTCCCGGTTAGGTGTCACCACAGTGGAACTCCGGCCCGCAAATGATTGGCAGTTGATTTTTATGTGCTGAGTTGCCAGCCCTAACGCACAACCTTCAACAAAGGTACGCCCATTCACGCATGTCTCCACGCAGAAGATGCTCTAGCTGAGAGTCGAACCGGTCAGCATCTTACTGTGAGGCGACTAGTAAAGAGGAGAAATTACCTAAAAGTAAATACTAATCAGACCTTATCGGATAAGTGTTGGGTACATAATGAATGAGTTGGTTATCAAATTATCTTGGAGACTACTAGGTGGTACTATATGGGTGGAGTTAGTTAGAAGATAGTACTAGTAGACAGTCCTAAGAAATAAATAGCAGCTGGGTTTTGATTGGTAGTCCCATGTAGGCAGGATTTAGTTATAGGATACAATTGTTTAATCGGAGTGGATGCTATTTGCCAAAGTGATGTGGGTAGGCTTAGTGAAGTATAAATGTAATTGATGTGGGGGTAGTAGTGGAGCAGAGTGAGCCTGTGCGCAGCAAGGGCGAACAGAGCACGTTGAACCAGGGGACGCAATAGGTGGTACTCACAAAAAAAAAAAACAATCTGGAGAATGAGTAAGTCAAAACCAAAGCTATATTACAGAGAAAAGCCCAGATCATTACAGTTATAATAAGGGAAGTAGAGTCAAAAACTGCAATGAGGTAGTGAAAAAGGAATGGAAGATGAGTCTATAAAGCAGGAGGTAATAGACATGAAAGAATTCAGAGGAGGGGGGCAAAGAAGCGAAAGTGTAATAGAAGAACTCCAGGGGAGTGGGTATTAGGTGTGATGATGTGCTAGAAGCTGTAGGTCACACAAAATATTTTAGATATAGTGTAAGGATAACATACATAAGTAACAGTCAGAGCCCGTAGATTTTTAACTGTGCAGCTGTAGGAAGAGCTAGTTGAAAATAGCTGGCATCAGCTGGGTTCCGATAAATGTTTACTGCCTAGGTAGGAAACAGAAAAAAATAAACGAGTTTAAATAATAGCAAAATAAAACCAATAAAATGGGTTACTAGATGTACAGTTAGCAGCATACAAATGACAGTAACAGTAAAGGGTAAGAAGGCAATATAGTAAAAATATAAAATAAATAACAATAGCAGTGGTGACCAAAACTATCAAATAAACTAGGGTATAAAAGATGCAGTACGCACAACTCAACTGCAGTGAGTAAAGATTCACTCAAATAAGATAAGAGCCAATTCATGGGTTATGCTATTATGGCTAGGGAGTGAACAACATTGGCTAAATAAGAGACCAGCCATAGACTGCAATAATCATATATAGATATAAAGCAGGCCCAGGAAATAAAACAATGAATGAATGAAGTCCAACCAATAATTCAACACATTGGTTCAGTACAGATGAGCACTGTGAAGGAAAGCAGTCGTTATATCACCCAAGTAAAAAAAAATGGTCAGCAGAGAGTAAATATTGTAGGGAATAGCAGTAGCAAAAATCAGTTACCAGAAATCAGCTTGATAGCTCAGTTATTCACAAACAACATGTACAGACCTCATATGATAGTGGGCATGTGCTGGGAGTTAACAATTCCATAGGTCATCCTGCTCCTTGTCTGAGCTGACTGTCCCAATGGCCTTATGCAATGCACATACACAGAAGTCATCAGGGCACAGGCTGAATCCATTATTGCCACAACATAGTTGATTGGTGTAGTGCTTCGGCTACAGGATAATCTCACAGAGGTTTTAGGTGTATATCATGTTGGCTTTGCACCACAAGCAGTCTACATCCTCAAGGAGCCTTTCTACCAAACTTCTGGCGTTGCACGCCAGGGCAGAAATCATTCACATGACCATCCCTCATCCATGTACAGTGCAGAAGCACATTCTGGGACTAGTAGATTATGGTCACAGTCTCACAGTCTTTCAGCACCACACCCTTCTTGCCTACTACCAGATTAGAGGGCAGTATTATCCACTTTGGCCATCTTCTCAGACTTGTTATACATGATGACCATCACCATGGTAGAACTCCCTGCTCACAGGCATAAAACTTACAATCTTCTCTGCCAGACATGATTCATACTTGTGACATTCTTGGAGGGGATGCCTCCATAGATGGCTGCATGCCAGGACTGTACCATTACTTTTGAGGGCTGCCTAGCTCCAACACAGGCACAAGGGCATAATGTAGGAATATCTGCAAGAGCTGTGTCAACACACACACACACACACACACACACACAGACCAGCAACATAGCATTGCCATACACATACCCCACCCAGGATACACTATCCCCTCATTGCACAGTTTTCCAAGCTCAACACAATCTTCTGGACATGATTCACATCCAGATCCATATCAGTAGTACTATCTGCCCATTGCTAGCCTTTGTAACTGTGTCTCTCCTCACCTGTGCACATGAAGACAACTGAACCCTTCCCAGAATGTTCCGGTACCAAAGTAGCATGAGCCTGATGCACAGCATTAACAGAACATGCCCTGTATAACATGCATTTTTGTAGTATTGCATGTGTTTCTGCTAACTCACTACAGCCGAGTGCTCCTCCAGGCATTTCTGCAGTTACTTCCAACTGGGCCTCTAGACGTCAAATATTGCTTGTTCATATTTGCATTAATAATTCCAAAACCATACTACATATAAGGTATCTGAATATTTTATCTTGAAGCATACATGATGGGAAACACAATTTATTTTTTTCTTTTTTCAAATGTATTTTTATTTGATTTCTATAATATTCAAGACAAGGAAAAGAAAACATAAAATTGTGATGTATCTGTTTACACATTATGAGCAGATTGTTTACAGCAGAACATTTTGTTTGTGTCTTTTGGCTTTTCCTGGTTAGGGGTCGCCACAGCGGAACTCCGGTCCGCTAATGATTGGTAGTTGATTTTTACGTGCTGAGTTACCAGCCCTGACGCACAACCTTCAGCGAAGGTACACCCATTCACGCATGTCTCCACACAGTAGACGCTCTAGCTGAGAATCGAACCGGACAGCATCTTACTGTGAGGCGATAACGCTACCGCACCACCACCACACATTAAAACATTGCAATATAATATACTAAAATTTAGAATAGAATTTACAGTAAAGAAATTTCTTATTATTGAGATTGTGTTGTGACACACATTGAGATAAGAATACACAGTAGCAAATTGCCTGCACATAATTGCAATACTAAGGAAATGATTTTGAAATTTAACATCACATAGCAACATCCTAAGAGAGAAAAAAGAAAGAAAAAAAATTAGGAGAAACTATAACTACCTATAAAATATATACATACTTACATAAGTTGTTACCTTAACTCATATTGTTTCTACCTTTGATTAGGGAATATATTTAAGGACTTTATGTATCTTCAGCGTATTTTACCATTCATGCTAGCATATCAATCAGGATTTTACAATAGTTTTGGTAGTATGCTAGGCTCTTTTGGCTTTTTTGTACAAAGTTTCTTAGCCAATATGTGTTGTTTGGCTATGTTTTTAAACTCTGTCCATGTAAGTTTGGATCTGTCCAGCCAGTTTTTTGCTATGTAAGATTTTAATATAGCACATATTGTAATGTGCTTGGTGAGACTGTTGATGTTGCCCGTAAAGATATGTAATATTGCTGTTTTCCATGACAGAGTAGATTTCAAGTAACCTGTTTTTTCTAGCAAGGATCTTAGTGAGCACTACAATTTGTATACCATTTTACAACTCTAGAGTATAGGAATAATGTCAGCTTCTATGTTGGGACAAAATGGCCAAAATGGTGAATTAGATGGATTGAAACTGTTAAGATGAATAGGTGTGTGATATGCATTATTAAAAATCATGATCTGAGTGTAGATAAGGTTCTTAAAAGGTGTTAATTTCATGATGTTTATAATGGCTAGCTCCTTCTGATTTACTGTCATGCTGCTACTTTTTACGTCCCAGTATTTTCAAAAAATAATTCTATCTTGAAATGTAATCTTAGCTATTAATTTATAGGTGTTTGAGAGCATTTTTCTTGTATAAAAGTATCTTTTGAATATGCTGTGCTAATTTGATATCCTGCTCATTAACTATGATGTCCATAGTTAGTTTATTTACTAAGTATAAAATTTGTTTAATGATTAATTGGTATTAATTACTTGCTTTTAGATGGATCTTGATATCGTCCATTGATAGGTTCTGTAATTGGTAAAAGTCGCATACCATATGATTCTTTATTAAGGGATAATTGTCTAAGTTTAGCATGGAATTGGCAAGTTTTACATCAGGATTGTTATGTATTGGTTATAAAAGTGTGATAGTCCCCAGGATTCAGCAAGCTCTGCACAGCATGCAGGAACAGTGCAAAAGCTGCAGCAGGCAATATGGCTGCCATGCAATCCAGAAATAAGCTCCCGGGATGTGCACAAGCGCTCCTGCACTATTCCTGCATGGACATAGCTCCTGTATGCAAATTACCCCATTTGCACGTGAAAACCATGCACATGAGGTGAATTTGTGCTGGCAGCCGGCGGTGCAGGACTTGTGTAGTCTGCAGAAATGTACTCGGTTAATAACCGAGTACATTTCTGCAAACTATAAAACGGAGCCATGACAGCTCCAAATAAAGGGTGTATATAATGTGTAAAGCATGCTAATGGAAAACAGCTGCAAAAAAAATAAATAAATAACTGATTTTTTTTTTGGCCAATTTCAGCTGTTTAAGTATAGGGCAGCGGCATGCAAATAGAATCAGTCTGAAAATAGAAAAAAAAAAAAAAAAACGTGAAATAAGCATTCTATCCAAAATCATAATTTTGCCTTTATACTCAATGGCAGGCAGAAGACAACATGGCCAGTGAATGGTGGCTGCTAAGGCGGAAGGCTCAATGTCAGACTTGTAACTAGGCATTAGAAGGCAATCCTATGCAAATGAAAGGAATGATACTGAATCCAAGATTCCCCCTCATGGCGAGCCTGCACCCATTCATGTAGCTGCAGGAAGACCATGGTGTAAGCCTAAGAGCTAGCTGACATCATAGAAGGGTGTGTCACGCATACTTTAAGCTTATTGGAGCCCTGTGGCTCAGGTTTCCTCTTAGCTTAGCAGAGTGTGTCTGAAGCTGCCAAGCACTCTTTACATTGCCTAAGCGGGTGTGCGCGCCACGCACCATGTTTTAAAGGAAAAAAAAAAGTAAACCAGGAAATAGCAGCTCTATGCACATCTGAGAATTGTGTTTGCACAGCGTGCCTCAGGTTTTAAACAGGAAGGCAACACGAAGGGAAAACAGCAGTAGGAAGGTAATCAAGAAGAACTAGCATAGCTGGCAGGAGAAATGTATCAGAATCAGCCAATTACACAGGCAGCAGCCCAGCCCAGCACAGCACACCACTATAAACTATGCAAACACCTTTCCCTCTGTTTTTTTCCACAAACTCTACACCACTGGTGTAAACAAGCAGGGAAATTTTACCAAATAAAAGCAACAACATGATAGGGGTTGCAGCAGCTATCATAAATCAACATGTGGAAGAGGCCGAGCGTCGTGAGGATGAGAATGCTGATGACCAACCCATAGTGAGGATAAGGACTAGAGTGTACAGATCAAGGGTAACCTACCAACAGCTACATGAGCTGGAGATAGTGGAGCACTATAGGGTGGACAGGGACCTCCTACAGCAAATTGTTGAGCTTTGCCGGCCACACCTCACACACAGATCCAACAGAGGGGAACCCATCCCAGTGGATACCAAGATATGTGTAGGCCTAAGAATACTAGCCTCAGGTACCTTCCAAAGGCCAACTGGGAATATCATTGGGATCTCACAGGCATCAGCATCCAGGGTACTCCACCAGTTCCTGGATGCCATGTCAGCACATGCCAGTGAGCACGTATATTTCCACAACAGCCATGAGGCATTGACCAGCAATATACATCTCTTCCACCAAATAGCAGAATACCCTGAGGTAGTGGTTTCTATAGCTTGCATGCACATATGCATCAAAGCACTACCCGGTGAGTGGGGAAGGGTCTACATAAACCACAAGGGCTTTCTCTCCATCAGCTGCAAGGTCATGTGTGATGCCCAGGGCATTATAATGGATGTGTGTGTTGGCTGCCCTGGAAGGTATCATGATTCCAGCATCTGGCATATAACGCAGCTGTACCAGAGATTTGCCAATGGAGACATCCCTTATGGCCACCTATTGGGGGATGCTGGTTATGCACTGGAACCATGGCTGATGATACCCATCAGAAAAGCGCACATACCCAAACAAGAACTCCATAATGAGGTACACGCACAAACCAGAATCATAATAGAGCATGTGTTTGGGATGCTCAAGGCATGGTTCCAGTGCCTTGACATATCTGGTGGAGCCTTGCAGTAGTCACCATCTACATGTACCCAAATTGTCATTTTATGAGCCATGCTACACAATATGATCCTGCTGAAACAGCTCCAGCAGGAACAGTATGGGGCAGGGCCACACAGCTCCCCACCATTGCCAAGACCTGCACAGGCACAGAGTGACTTAGAGGAGGAACAACCTGAGCCTGTCCCAGTAGGCAGAAGGAGGTGTGCCCAGTATGCCCAGGCTGAGGCAAAGAGGCAATGCATAGCACATCCACTGACAAGGTAGGAACCCAGGGAATGACACCTCTCTCTGACTCGCACATACAGTAAAAGGGATGCCAAACATGACACTACCTGTGGTTAACCATGTATAGGGAGTGTACTATGTGCATCCAACATAGCCCTCCAGCACCATCCTCAATACTGGCACAGCCATAAGATAAGTCACTCTCACTATCAATTGCAGAATGAAGAAGTATGTTTTGTTACTTGTATCTATGGTATGGATGTGAGCATGCAAGAGAATCAGGTAGCTGAATGGGATGCCAGCTGATAGTAGACACCTATAGTGGCAGCATGAAATCTGTAACAAATACTGGTGGCACCATAGTAGCCGGTACTACACAAGGTGACAAAACTCACTGCAGGAAATGTGGTGGGCCACATCTGTGTCCATAGGACACACACATGTCAGTCAGGGAGGCTCACATACCCAACAACAGTCTCAGCCAGCAGGACAGGCATAGACAAATACAAACAAAGGCTGTGCTAAGGTCTCTGATTGATGGCTATGGAGAACATCCCCCTCCAGACCTACACAGACAGACTACAACAGGTCAGGCTGTGGGATGTTAGTTCTGAAGGGTAAGACATCTGAAACTGAAATGTAGGTCAATCAAGCCTAAGACCTGTAGTACACTGATATGCCTCTAGTCAGCATGATAGGTCAAAATACAGAATGAAATGGAGTACCTGAAATACCAGTACAGTCATAGCAAATGTGTACAAGTGTCAGATGTGACCCCCCCAATCCTATGTAGAAATGTAGTAACATGTATGTGTAGGTATAATAACAGTGGAGCACAGATTACCTGTGCTGGCCAAAGTAGCAGGATTGATTATAGCATGTGTACAATATGCAGGGCTGCATGTGTTAGGTTGGTGTGTGTTGTATATTGTGTGAGAGTGGTCAGTATGTAGGCATAGTGAGGTTTGTCCTGGTTGCCATTGGCCAGTCCTGCCAATGTCAGGGCCAATTTCTCACAACTGCAGTGCCAAAAACAATGCATCCCAGCAAAACGCATTCCAGCAGTAAGCCATAGTAAATGTTTGGAAGTAATATCTGTCACCATTTGAAAGACAAACATGGCATGAGTGTGGGCCCAGACATACAAAATGTACACAGGTGGAAGTACCCCAGATAGATAGTGTATAATATGTTACTGTCAAATGGACACACCTTTGGAATTGTACACACAGGTTAGCAGCACATTCGTTGGGTTTGTAGTAAGGAATACCAATGTCATCTGGCCAAACACTGGCAATCCACAAAGGTCACAGGTATGAAGTATTGAGAAACTGCTGATGTCCCTGCACAAGCCAGCATAAGTGGAATGCCCCATGCATATCTGTGAGTCAGATGCAAGTACTGTTCATAGCACACATGCACGCAGCTCACCCCACCATCACCCACAGGTACCTTTCTGGTCGTATCCTTGCTGCTGGGAATGAGTACAGTATGACCCCTACCTCAGTATGGCAATAGCCAAAGAATGCAGCATACAGAACAGGTGTCTCATGCAGGTGTGTCCCTAGCTGTAAGCAGCACCCTGCCAGCATCCACACCACTGGATCAATAATGGCAGAAAGTATTGGCATTAACACCTTGCACACCTATCCTGCCACCCCAGGGGAATATATTGTCTTGCAGTCTGGGACTGTAGGAGTGACACAATGCAACAACCTGCTACAGCTGGCCTGCATCACTACCAAATGGCCTACAGTCCTCTGCCAAAGGCCTGTGTCTCACCTGTACTGCCAATGTATGTTATGTCATGGACTCCCAAATAACAATATAACACAGTCCACAGAACCCAAATGCAAGGCCATGTGGCAAATCCCAGTAATATGTCCACCTTGCCCTACTGCATGAACTGTGGACCAACACAAAATTACTGCTGGGGGGAGGAGATAACTATAGGGAACTTATCAGATAATGGTTGCATAATGTTTGGAAG